>NW_018406415.1:582985-704364 GCF_002113885.1 Mizuhopecten yessoensis
CCCCGAAAATGTCACCGAGACTGGAATAAAGTGTGCGTTTTGTAGGCATGAAATATTGCATACTGGCTGGTATTTGTTACACATCTTGAACTGATCATACCTGGCACCATTCCTATCTCTGAAATGCCTTAACTGTTTAAAGCGAAAGTACTCCAGTGATTCTAGATTTATTTACATTTGACCTTTGGCGATACACAAGTTAAGACTAGAACAAACTATTTGACCTCTGAATCTACCGAGACCTTGACCTTGGACATACGGACCACAAAATGGCACGCGACACAACGCCTTATCATTCTTCATAGATCCGTAAAGAGATATGGCGGGTTGCTATGCCTATTTCCCCAAAGCTATGTTACGCTAGTGCGCGCATCCAACCGTGCACTGTTATGACGCGTCCTCGGGTATTTTTATACAGGTAGCAATATCGGAATCCCATGTCTAAGAATAGATTATTGTAAACAGACCACATATTTGGTATTTCGGCATTATTTGTTGGTGTTTAAGCACTTGATATAATTACTATTGCCAGTTGGAGGGTAAAACAATTCATAGATTTCATCAAAAATAGTGTCTTACCTACAAAGCATAGCTGTACTGTACACGTGTACAGGGATTTGTTGACATGCTTCGATAGAGGTATGTCGCACTAAATAGTAAAGAAATTTTTACTAACAAAACTGATAAATCAATAGGTATGTTATTAAAATGAAAACAAAATTTTCCATCGATTTAAAAAACCCACTATTGCCTTATTAAAGAAAATGATCACATGCCTAAATATTTAAAAAAAAAATAACTGAAGGAGGATTCGAACCTGCACATTTTATTTTCTAGTCGCAAGTAAACTGCGTTACACATTCGGCTACATAGAACATATAGATATTGGCAATTACAAACTTATTTAACCCGAGAAACACCGGTCGCAGTTTAGAGAAACTTGATCACCCCTGTTTTTCATTATTTTGAGCACTTTCCCAAAGGAGGACCACTTTTCCGTAATACGATTTGTTTTTGCAAATTACATCACAGTCACAGAAAGTTTATTCAAATGTTGGTCCTCGGATGGGAAAGTGTTGAAAGTATTTTTTAAAGTCCGGGAAACCCCATCACTTTCATAGATATAGTGTATATGGCTATATTTGCAGTATCATATTAGCAATATCTAATTTCTCAGCAGTTTAAAAATTCATATTCAATTGGTTTTGTATACCTTTGAAACATTTTTGATACCCGAAATGTTTTACTCCTTAATTTTTTCCCCCGTTTTCATAACTGCCGACTTAGGGAAATACGGGCAGTTTTCCGCCATACCTCTTTCATCGAACTTTAATCTCGGCGAAAGAAAAAGATGCGTGCAAAAGTCATGACAGGTACGAGGTATCGATACCGTTATATGTAACAACAACTTATAGGTAGGAATACTACACTTGCATCATACATGACCTTTGAAAACAATTATTTACGTATAGTATTGCTGTCTTGTCCACTAGTTGAGTCCGACATGGCACATTTACCGAGACCTTGACCTTGGACACACGGACCACAAAATGGCACGCGACAAAACGCCTTACCATTCTCCATAGATCCGTAAATTTCATCGAACTTTATTCAGCGAGTCAGAACTATGACTAGGAAAATGAATTTGATCTTTGACCTCAATGTTGCCTTGACCTTAGGTGTATAGACCACATGAAAAATGGTATGCGACACACTGCCTTTCTATGTTCAATGTAACCTTAACCTTGGCTGTTTGGATCCAATAGTTGTACGCAACACAACGCCTTACCATATCCGGTATATAATGTATCCAAAGATTACATTGAGCAATTTTCAGAGAGTCCAAAGTTATGATTTTGAACTTAGACCTCAGTGTAACCTTGACCATACAAGCTACAGCTTCATATCACATATAATTTTAACCGAAATGCGTTGATACCGTAAGTACGCATGGGTTTTTATTAATCTTACAATACGTATATTTAGACTCTAAAACTGTACTTTTAACATATATTTAAGACTGTATCTTCAAACGCAAACAGAGTCTAACGATGATGTCATGTTATACAAGGCGGAGAGGAGAAGCGTCCTAGTGACGCTGACCTTTAAGCGTTCGTTCTCATATGAATACAAATTTCTTTAATAATTATTTAGGAATCTGCATCAGAAATGTCAATATAGCTTGATGAATGTAACCTTAATTTTGTAGGGTTGTATAATGGCAGTGCCAAACAATGATAAATGATTTAAAGGGGCTGGTCGGGGGGAAAATGTCATATTTGCTAAAATGGCATACACATGTTTAAAATACCTTCTTAAGAAATATACCGATACAAATTTTGCTGAAATTCACTCCCTAAGAGTAAAAATTATAATTATATTAAAGAAATCCTAAATCGTCACCTGACATTCTAAAACTCTCAATTGACCCAGATCAGTGATGTAACTTTACCGCACGCGCATCATCAACAAGGCCAAATGTAAATATCGCGGCGAAAGAAAAAGATGCATGCAAAAGTCATGACAGGCACGAGGTATCAATACCGTTATATGTAACAACAACATATGGGTAGGAATACTACACTTGCATCATACATGACCTTTGAAAACAATTATTTACGTATAGTATTGCTGTCTTGTCCACTAGTTGAGTCCGACATGGCACATTTACCGAGACCTTGACCTTGGACATACGGACCACAAAATGGCACGCGATAAGTTTAACCGAAATGCGTTGATACCGTAAGTACGCATGGGTTTTTATCAATCTTACAATACGTATATTTAGACTCTAAAAACTGTACTTTTAACTTATATCAATGACTGTATCTTCAAACGCAAACAGAGTATAACGATGATGTCATGTTATACAAGGCGGAGAGGAGAAGCGTCATAGTGACGCTGACCTTTTTAGCGTTCGTTATCATATGAATACAAATTACTTCAATGATTATTTAGGAATCTGCATCAGAAATTTCAATACAGCTAGATGAATGTAACCTGAATTTTATAGGGTTGTATAATGGCAGTGCCAAACAATGATAAATGATTTAATATATATATAATTTGAAGATTTTTTTTATCTGGAACACGAGACGGGGGAGATAGTTGATCCCCCCCCCCCTAAAATAGTCGACAAATTTACATTTTCAATTATTCGTATATAAAATCAAAAGATGCGATCAAATCAGTCCAACATAACATCGAAGATTTTCCCAACAAAAAAAGACAACGAAAAAATAACACTGACTTTTTAGCCTTTTGGATATCATCACTTACAATGCTTCATAAATGTCTAGTTAGGTTTAGTATCACTGAATCAGTTATAATGGCGGAAGAGTTCTATTTCAGAGTTGTTTGAACTCCTATATATAAATTAAGACGGTAAAGCAACTTGAAATCAAAATTCGGTCAGTTGCAATATATTTTATATTTTATTTTGATTCTATGCTTTTACAAATCATGGAAAACAACTTTGATAAAGTGTATAGGATTGGTTTTACCAAATTGATTGGCGGGCCTCGTGTTTATTATGGTTTATAATGGCAAATGATACTTTGAATATTACATTTTAATAACTTGATTGGAATTATAACCCTGAGTTGACAGTTTGATACTTTGAAAAATTTGAGCCAGCCCTACCCCCAAGGGCTGTAGGGTGGGGCCCAAAGGAATCAGTGTGCTAAAATTTCTTCATTTTCCTTGTTTAGAATCAGAGGTACTAGTTTCAAATTCTTTTTAGTCTTAATTCTGTATGCTAGATATTATATAAGGTGGTTTTATTGTTTTTTTGTCACTGAATAATATCTTATGGGACCCTTGTTGTAAAATCAATCGAAAAATAAATCTAATGTAGAGCACAATTCATTCTACATACTGAAGTAGAGTCAATACTTTCGGAGATATCTGTGCTATTTTTTTCGAATAAGTCTTGTTTATTGCATTTTGGATGTTTCTCTTTACAATATGTACGTGTATATCGCGAGTTTTCCGACGTATTTGGTGGAATGACTTTTCGTATGTCCAAGCGTGCTAGAAAGGTCTGCTGAGTATATTTACCAATTGAAGTGACATTACAAGACAACATCCTCAGTAATCAAGCACAACAAAAAAAACAATGTATGCGATAATTCAACAATTTATTATAACAATATAAGTTAAGATCGACAGATTAGGAAGAAAAAGCTTAGAAATAATAAAAAAAGATTCTCATAAATCTTTTCATATATCTTTTATCTCTCTTTTCTCCCTCATTCCTTTTCTCTCATTCTTACTGTCTTTCTTCTCTTCATCTCCTCTCACCCTGTTTTCTTCCATCCATCTTTCCTCATTCTGTCCGTTTCTCTCCCTCTTCTCATTCTGTTTGTTTTCATTCCCTCTGTTTCCCTCTTTTTCTCTCCCTATCACTGTTTTTTCCTCTTTCTCTCTCTCCCATTCTGCTTTCTCGGCATTCGTTTCTACATACTTTACATACATTGACCTTTGTATACACTTTGTTTACATACGTAATACTATATATAATATATTAAATAAATACATATACAACTACACTTTTATATATTAACTATATACATATATGTACACATATATATATATATACATTGTACACGAGTTTACATTTGATTGTGTATACAAGTTCCAGTACACTTTTGATGGAGAGAAGAGATAACGTGTTTGAAGGAATGAGAATAGATGAATGGTGTAGAGAAATTAAAGACTATCCAATTTAAACTGTAGCTATATAAAGACAACACCGCATTTCATTCCACAGTACCCAACAATGGAAACAACCATAATTTCCTGGCAGAAATAACAATTTTCAGTCACTGCTTTAATTATTTCAGGCTTTTCAATCGTTCGAAGGAAATTTTGAAAATAAAATAAAAAACAATAAAACACAAATTTGAATATATTTTGGTAATTTTATATAGAAATGGTGGGAGAATATAATCATTTGATATATAAAATAATCTGTATTTCTTCGTGTCAATTGAGTTCGGGTTGGATTGCTATGCTCCGGAAAAAATGAATATTTACAATTAATCTTTTACATAGGTACAACTACGCCGCATACACACACATATACAGCTATTTAACAATTTCATAAATAGTAAAATAAATAGTCACACATTATGTACACGACACACACACATAGATAGCACTTATAACATCAACATTTTCAAATTAAATGAATTGTTGATAATAGTTCAGGGGAAAATATCATGATCCATTTCAGAAAGTTTTAGTCCAGTTTTAAATAATTCACTACCCGTTTTAACGATTCCCTCTCTTTTGAAAATTCACTGAAAATCCAGTAAGCATCGGATGAATGCTCTTCTCGGGAGTTCCAGTCCGAAAAGTCAATGCAAAATTGTCTGTATTTTATTCATTCATTGATCTAAAACATGAGGCGGCTTGACCTTTTCTTCTGTCCTGCGCACCACGACTTGGACTTGGAGCGGAAGTGACGCAGGTCATCGGCGTGGTTTCTGTCAAGCATAGGTTTGTAGGCCATGGGCTTGCACATTTCCTGCAAATCAAAAGGTAAAACAATTGATAAGTTGTTAATAATAGTTTCCAGTCACACTTTATAGAATTTTCTAGATAATACAAACATGGGTTTCAAACTGTAGTAATATCCGTTCTGAATTTACGTATGTCTGTTATTTTAATATTATTTGATAACACTAATCGCTTTATTCTTTTTTGAGTAATTTCTATTTTCTAGTCTATTTTTGTTTCCATATGTCAGGCGCATAAATAAAACAAAATTCAACTTTGAAATCAGTGCCACATTTCAAATCTTATCATATAAATGTCAATACATATTAAAACCTATTCTATCATGTCAAAATGTAAATTTAAAAAGTCCGGATTCGTACAATCAGATTGACCGTCGCAGATGACATCAAAGGATAAGACGACATATTTACCTGCTTAGTTTCGTAGAAAGCCTTGTACCCATCATGCAGAAGGTACACTTCCGGGTAGTTGAGGAGTGGGTAGTTGTCAGTGTTCATTTCCCTGTCTTTGTTCCTGAGGAATCGGCACCTGTAGACAAAGGAGAACATTAAAATACAATTCTATTGTTTCAAATATACTGACATAAAACAATGAGAGCTATTTTGAATAGTAAGTGTTATCTTGAATGTGATCGACTGACACCGTTTCAAAACATTTCGATCTGTTTATTATTATATTAATTTAAACATGTTTTATTTCTGCCGGTACACAAAGAAAGTTTTTGGCACTAGTTAAGTTTAAGATCATTAAAGAACTCAAAATTTGAAACGACATTGTAATTATTTCGAAACTAAAACAAACTTGTGTACATTGATTATATGAATCGCTTCCGGTTTGAGATGATAATGTAACAACGTCATTACTTACATTTTTGGACCTCTCTCGGACGAAAATTCGCAGTGGAAGATGAGAATATCCCGACGGTCACCTCGGGCAACCTCCCTATCCTTCAGCAGCTCCGTAACTTGGTCTCGTGTGTATCTGTTCTCGGCATTCTACAATCGTCAAACAAAGCGGTTAAGGAATGTCAGGGGACACTGGTCATGGTACAGTGAACAGGAAATTTATAAAAATAGATTTTTCTATTTAGGATAAATAAAATAAATATTGAGCTTCCGCTCGTGTTTTCTATCAATCAGTATGACTAGCCAAAACTTTTTTTTAAATGGTTACATATAGTCATAGTGTTTACACTTTAACAGTGCTTATTATGAACTAAATATAAAAATTATGTATACTAGGCAAGGGTACGCACTAGAAGTTACAGTTAATGGGGAAACATCATTTTTCTTCTGACATCGGAAACATGAACTTTGTGAGATGCATCGTAGAGCAATACTTGTGTAATACAATAGGGTCGATGTCAAACAAACAGTGTTGTCTACATGATACACTAGTATTACAGAAGTAAAACGCCAACCTCCTTACCTTAATGTGTCCTCCTTCATACTCATAGGGGTAACGGCAGTCAATCACGCGGAAACTGCTGACGGAGTCGTCGAACTTTCCCGCCAAAACATCAGACATCTGAAAACAATTTTAATATAATGAATAAACCAGATAAATATTATTTGCTGGGTCCCAACTGGTGAGATTGTGGTAGTTTATGAATGTTTCGACTGTCCAACAACTTAGTCCAATAGTGTCGATGCTATTAAATTCAAGTGACAGTTCAGTTGAAAATGGCGTATTCGACATTTCATGAGGGAATGATGGAAGAGAATGTCCTAGGGACGCGCATTTTATTATATGAATCGAAGATTCATGACAACAGAACCCTCTGTAAATGTTGCTGAACTTGTTCCAGTTACTTTGTCAGGGATTGAAAAAAAAAATGGAAGCTAATTATTTTGATAACTAAAACTTCAGTTACAATGTTCTTACACTCTGTTGGGTGCACTTACCGTTTCGGATGTGATGCTCTTCAGGTCAGAGTGCTTGCCAGGGATTATGGGTAGACAGAAGGCTTGGGTTCCGTTTCCGATCAGGTCCTCCTCCTCCACAAGTCGCTCCACAGCAGTAATGACTTCACAACGTGTGAAAGGTTCAGCCTGGAAGAAGACGTCACAACAATGTAACAGATAAGAAATCTAAATTTTAAATGAGGTGCAGGCATCAATGCAAAGTTCGCAAAATGGAAACTTTATCAATTTAAATGGACTTTCTTGAGTATACACTGTTTTCGAGGCGTCTTTATTCAAAGAAACTGTATTGTGACGTCATAGTTCACGAAATAATTTTCCCGGGCAGAAATCACATGAAAATGTATTGACTTCCTGACGTAAAATAAACGTTTTAGTAGAAACAGATATAACTCTCGTTAGGTTATTTTCAAATTGTAAAAGACATGTATATGTTTGTATTGTAACAATTTTCCCAATNCCATTTTATTATATGAATCGAAGATTCATGACAACAGAACCCTCTGTAAATGTTACTGAACTTGTTCCAGTTACTTTGTCAGGGATAGAAAAAAAAATGGAAGCTAATTATTTTGATAACTAAAACTTCAGTTACAATGTTCTTGCACTCTGTTGGGTGCACTTACCGTTTCGGATGTGATGCTCTTCAGGTCAGAGTGCTTGCCAGGGATTATGGGTAGACAGAAGGCTTGGGTTCCGTTACCGATCAGGTCCTCCTCCTCCACAAGTCGCTCCACAGCAGTAATGACTTCACAACGTGTGAAAGGTTCAGCCTGGAAGAAGACGTCACAACAATGTAACAGATGATAAGAAATCTAAATTTTAAATGAGGTGCAGCCATCAATGCAAAGTTCGCAAAATGGAAACTTTATCAATTTAAATGGAGTTTCTTTAGTATACACTGTTTCGAGGCTTCTTTATAAAAAAATAAAAATGAATGGAAATCGTGGAAAACAAAACTCAAAATAGAGTGAGGAGAGTTAAAGACACGCGTCGTCCATAATATTGATACATCTTATTTACTAGCTATTAATTCGCATCTAGGTTTAATTACTACCAATGTAAACTTACCCCAAACGATAAAGATTTCGTCAGTGGTTTCCTGGATTGGTTCTGTTTACAAGAGTCATCTAATCTCGGTCGCTTGGAGATGGAACCGTCGTCAATGAGAAACTTGGACTTCTGGAACAGCGTTCGTCGGCGACAGTGCGACTGTGACATCTAGTGGAAAAATAGAAAAACAGTAATGTTAATGATCGTAACAGTATTCATATCATGACAATGGAGAATATTGGATGGTTGGTGTACAGAAACTATTATCATTTATTGATATTTTTATTTTTATTTCTTCTTCTTCAGTAAATTTAAAAAAAATGTTGATTTTATGTTATTTTACCCAATTAATGACTGAAAAATCTGGTTAAAATGGAAAGTAAATATATTTGTTGATAAATGAGGTTTTATAATATTTTTTTCTGTCAGTTCAATAACAAACAAAAGGTCGCACTACACTTTTCAGTTTCCGAAAAATGTCCCACTTAGGCGACGTAACGGGAATAACGTTGCGTAACAGTTAGATTGTCAAACATCAGTGGATAACGTAAATACTAATAAATAGAATTGTAGAAGTATAGTCAAAACCGCATATATCTGACGGTGATACTTATTCTCTGTTGACTTATGTACAGCAAAAATCTAAAAATAGGACAACCGACTCGTTCTGAACGATGGAAATAATTTCAAGAATATAAGCCATCCCACAACCCCGCATATATCTCCTCCTTCTAATCCCGGGCAACTTTTAAAATTAATTTATTTCAAAACAATTATAAAAAAGTGTATGAGCTCATGTTGATTAATCTTCTTCTTCCGCACGGTAGCATACCAGAAGGTCATACAAAACAATGCAAAAAATATATGATAAAACATCTAAAAAGCGACGTCATATACCATAAAAACGACGTCATATACCATAAAAACGACGTCCTTTTACGTTACACAGGTGTCACCAACATATTTTGACCCTTCACAAGTTTCAACTTTTTGTTTTGTTTTCTCAGATACTTAACAATCAATGTAGCAACAGGCTTTGTCAGAATTAAAGACAATAAGCTTCATTCTTCTTCTTCTTCTTCTTCTTCTTCTTCTTCTTCTTCTTCTTCTTCCTTTACAAGGATCAGACTAAAAGGTTTGAGTGCACTTGATCCTGGGAGGTGGCATTAAAAATGTTAAAAACAATTATTTTTGTAAATTTGTACTATTACAACTATCATAAGATAAAAACAAAAAACACTTTATGGAAGGTTGAAACTAGCAAGGGCAGACCTGAAAGAGTTCAGGTTTGGCTCTAGTCCGAATTATTCTGACGTTTTATCGACTTTTTCATATCGGTCAGTCGTCGATTAACGTCAGAACTCCGGCCCTCTATAATATGCGGGAAATATGCGACCCGCGCCCGGAGCGCACTTCAAACTGATATTTTAGGAACAAATCGTCACTTTCACACACATGTCGCACATGGATCGAAAGATCTATTCTTTATGCACTAGGTGGTATCAATAACATGTTTCAAAGATCATTACGAAAAGTATTTTCCAACGTTTTCTATACCAACCCATGTTTTTAATGGAAATTAGGCCATGAGCAATGTCACATGACTTGACGAGATCTCGCGTTAACGAAGGTATTTCCCAACGTTATGACGTAGGCCGGCGAGATTTTAGTCACGTGGCATTAGAAGGCGGGGCTATAAAAATAAGTAAGTTTGAAAAAATATGTTTTTCGTGATTGTATTGGTTGTTTGAGGCATGTTATGTATGTTCATCACGTGCATCAAGAATAGATCGTTCGATCCATATGCGACATGTGTGTGAAAGTGACGATTTGTTTCTAAAATATCAGTTTGAAGTGCGCTCCGGGCGCGGGTCGCATATTTCCCGCATATTATAGAGGGCCGGAGTTCTGACGTTAATCAACGACAGACCGATATGAAAAAAGTCGATAAAACGTCAGAATAATTCATACTAGTTTGGCTCCTGTGCTAGAAACTTGTGGTATATAGCTGTAAATATGTTCGTCTTTTTAACATTTGCCCAAAACTAGGTCTATGTGGTTTCCAAATGACATAGGATTTTTTCTCCGGCTGATTGCAAAATTTCTATTTCAAATGAATTTAAAAAAACCCACCCATCTATACAATATAATGAATTCACCGGTAATGTAGAAAGCTCTAAAATTTTGTTTTAATGAAAAAGTATTTCACGTTTTCAGTAGTGAGCTGATATCTCAGCTAAAGGCTTCCTCCAGACCAAAGTGCAGTGACGCTTCACTATAAACATTTCTGCGAGTCAGTTTATGGAATCGTCCATGTATATAAATAATCACATAGTCTCATTATTAAGATAGCATCCCATCTTAATTGAATTTAGGGTGGAGGCGGGTAAGAAAACATAAAATAAGTAAAATTAACGGATTATGCTCCCCGAACATGTCACCGAGACTGGAACAAAGTGTGCGTTTGAAGGCATGAAATATTGCATACTGGCTGGTATTTGTTACACATCTTCAACTGATCATACCTGGCACCATTCCTATCCCTGAAATGCCTTAACTGTTTAAAGCGAAAGTACTCCAAGGATTCTAGATTTATTTACTTTTGACCTTTGGCGATACACAAGTTACAGACTAAAACAAACAATTTGACCTCTGAATTTACCGAGACCTTGACATTAGACATACGGACCACAAAATGGCACGCGACACAACGCCTTACATTTTTCATAGATCCGTAAAATTTCATCGAACTTTATTCAGCGAGTCAGAACTTATGACTAGGAAAATGAATTTGATCTTTGACCTCAATGTTGCCTTGACCTTAGGTGTATAGACCACATGAAAAATGGTATGCGACACACTGCCTTTCTATGTTCAATGTGACCTTAACCTTGGGTGTTTGGACCCAATAGTTGTATGCAACACAACGCCTTACCATATCCGGTATATAATGTATCCAAAGATTTCATTGAGCAATTTTCAGAGAGTCCAAAGTTATGTTTACGAACTTAGACCTCAGTGTGACCTTGACCATACAAGCTACAGCTTCATATCACATATAATTTTAACCGAAATGCGTTGATACCGTAAGTACGCATCGGTTTTTATTAATCTTACAATACGTATATTTAGACTCTAAAAACTGTACTTTTAACATATATTTAAGACTGTATCTTCAAACACAAACAGAGTCTAACGATGATGTCATGTTATACAAGACGGAGAGGAGAAGCGTCATAGTGACGCTGACCTTTAAGCGTTCGTTCTCATATGAATACAAATTTCTTTAATAATTATTTAGGAATCTGCATCAGAAATGTCAATACAGCTAGATGAATGTAACCTGAATTTTATAGGGTTGTATAATGGCAGTGCCAAACAATGATAAATGATTTAATATATATATATTTTGAAGATTTTTTTTTTATCTGGAACACGAGACGGGGGAGATAGTTGATATAATTTATATATAAATTAAGACGGTAAAGCAACTTGAAATCAAAATTCGGTCAGTTGCAATATATTTTATATTTTATTTTGATTCTATGCTTTTACAAATCATGGGAAACAACTTTGATAAAGAGTATAGGATTGGTCTTACCAAATTGATTGGCGGGTCTCGTGTTTATTATGGTTTATAATGGCAAATGATACTTTGAATATTACATTTTAATAACTTGATTGGAATTATAACCCTGAGTTGACAGTTTGATACTTTGAAAAATTTGAGCCAGCCCTACCCCCAAGGGCTGTAGGGTGGGGCCCAAAGGAATCAGTGTGCTAAAATTTCTTCATTTTCCTTGTTTAGAATCAGAGGTGCTAGTTTCAAATTCTTTTTAGTCTTAAATCTGTATGCTAGATATTATATAAGGTGGTTTTATTGTTTTTTTGTCACTGAATAATATCTTATGGGACCCTTGTTGTAAAATCAATCGAAAAATAAATCTAATGTAGAGCACAATTCATTCTACATACTGAAGTAGAGTCAATACTTTCGGAGATATCTGTGCTATTTTTTTCGAATAAGTCTTGTTTATTGCATTTTGGATGTTTCTCTTTACAATATGTACGTGTATATCGCGAGTTTTCCGACGTATTTGGTGGAATGACTTTTCGTATGTCCAAGCGTGCTAGAAAGGTCTGCTGAGTATATTTACCAATTGAAGTGACATTACAAGACAACATCCTCAGTAATCAAGCACAACAAAAAAAACAATGTATGCGATAATTCAACAATTTATTATAACAATATAAGTTAAGATCGACAGATTAGGAAGAAAAAGCTTAGAAATAATAAAAAAAGATTCTCATAAATCTTTTCATATATCTTTTATCTCTCTTTTCTCCCTCATTCCTTTTCTCTCATTCTTACTGTCTTTCTTCTCTTCATCTCCTCTCACCCTGTTTTCTTCCATCCATCTTTCCTCATTCTGTCCGTTTCTCTCCCTCTTCTCATTCTGTTTGTTTTCATTCCCTCTGTTTCCCTCTTTTTCTCTCCCTATCAATGTTTTTTCCTCTTTCTCTCTCTCCCATTCTGCTTTCTCGGCATTCGTTTCTACATACTTTACATACATTGACCTTTGTATACACTTTGTTTACATACGTAATACTATATATAATATATTAAATAAATACATATACAACTACACTTTTATATATTAACTATATACAGATATGTACATATATATATATATATACATTGTACACGAGTTTACATTTGATTCTGTATACAAGTTCCAGTACACTTTTGATGGAGAGAAGAGATAACGTGTTTGAAGGAATGAGAATAGATGAATGGTGTAGAGAAATTAAAGACTATCCAATTTAAACTGAAGCTATATAAAGACAACACTGCATTTCATTCCACGGTACCAAACAATGGAAAACAACCATAATTTCCTGGCAGAAATAACAATTTTCAGTCACTGCTTTAATTATTTCAGGCTTTTCAATCGTTCAAAGGAAATTTTGAAAATAAAATAAAAAAACAATAAAACACAAATTTGAATATATTTTGGTAATTTTATATAGAAATGGTGGGAGAATATAATAATTTGATATATAAAATAATCTGTATTTCTTCGTGTCAATTGAGTTCGGGTTGGATTGCTATGCTCCGGAAAAAATGAATATTTACAATTAATCTTTTACATAGGTACAACTACGCCGCATACACACACATATACAGCTATTTAACAATTTCATAAATAGTAAAATAAATAGTCACACATTATGTACACGACACACGCACATAGATAGCACTTATAGCATCAACATTTTCAAATCAAATGAATTGTTGATAATAGTTCAGGGGAAAATATCATGATCCATTTCAGAAAGTTTTAGTCCAGTTTTTAATAATTCACTACCCGTTTTAACGATTCCCTCTCTTTTGAAAATTCACTGAAAATCCAGTAAGCATCGGATGGATGCTCTTCTCGGGAGTTCCAGTCCGAAAAGTCCATGCAAAATTGTCTGTATTTTGTTTATTCATTGATCTAAAACATGAGGCGGCTTGACCTTTTCTTCTGTCCTGCACACCACGACTTGGACTTGGACCGGAAGTGACGCAGGTCATCGGCGTGGTTTCTGTCAAGCATAGGTTTGTAGGCCATGGGCTCGCACATTTCCTGCAAATCAAAAGGTAAAACAATTGATAAGTTGTTAATAATAGTTTCCAGTCACACTTTATAGAATTTTCTAGATAATACAAACATGGGTTTCAAACTGTAGTAATATCCGTTCTGAATTTACGTATGTCTGTTATTTTAATATTATTTGATAACACTAATCGGTTTATTCTTTTTTGAGTAATTTCTATTTTCTTGTCTATTTTTGTTTCCATATGTCAGGCGCATAAATAAAACAAAAATCAACTTTGAAATCAGTGCCACATTTCAAATCTTATCATATAAATGTCAATACATATTAAAACCTATTCTATCATGTCAAAATGTAAATTTAAAAAGTCCGGATTCGTACAATCAGATTGACCGTCGCAGATGACATCAAAGGATAAGACGACATATTTACCTGCTTAGTTTCGTAGAAAGCCTTGTACCCATCATGCAGAAGGTACACTTCCGGGTAGTTGAGGAGTGGGTAGTTGTCAGTGTTCATTTCCCTGTCTTTGTTCCTGAGGAATCGGCACCTGTAGACAAAGGAGAACATTAAAATACAATTCTATTGTTTCAAATATACTGACATAAAACAATGAGAGCTATTTTGAATAGTAAGTGTTATCTTGAATGTGATCGACTGACACCGTTGCAAAACATTTCGATCTGTTTATTATTATATTAATTTAAACATGTTTTATTTCTGCCGGTACACAAAGAAAGTTTTTGGCACTAGTTAAGTTTAAGATCATTAAAGAACTCAAAATTTGAAACGACATTGTAATTATTTCGAAACTAAAACAAACTTGTGTACATTGATTATATGAATCGCTTCCGGTTTGAGATGATAATGTAACAACGTCATTACTTACATTTTTGGACCTCTCTCGGACGAAAATTCGCAGTGGAAGATGAGAATATCCCGACGGTCACCTCGGGCAACCTCCCTATCCTTCAGCAGCTCCGTAACTTGGTCTCGTGTGTATCTGTTCTCGGCATTCTACAATCGTCAAACAAAGCGGTTAAGGAATGTCAGGGGACACTTGTTATGGTACAGTGAACAGGAAATTTATAGAAAAAGATTTTTCTATTTAGGATAAATAAAATAAATATTGAGTTTCCGCTCGTGTTTTCTATAAATCAGTATGACTAGTCAAAACTTTTTTTTAAATGGTTACATATAGTCATAGTGTTAACACTTTAACAGTGCTTATTATGAACTAATTATAAAAATTATGTATACTAGGCAAGGGTACGCACTAGAAGTTACAGTTAATGGGGAAACATCATTTTTCTTCTGACATCGGAAAAATGAACTTTGTGAGATGCATCGTAGAGCAATATTTGTGTAATACACTAGGGTCGATGTCAAACAAACAGTGTTGTCTACATGATACACTAGTATTACAGAAGTAAAACGCCAACCTCCTTACCTTAATGTGTCCTCCTTCATACTCATAGGGGTAACGGCAGTCAATCACGCGGAAACTGCTGACGGAGTCGTCGAACTTTCCCGCCAAAACATCAGACATCTGAAAACAATTTTAATATAATGAATAAACCAGATAAATATTATTTGCTGGGTCCCAACTGGTGAGATTGTGGTAGTTTATGAATGTTTCGACTGTCCAACAACTTAGTCCAATAGTGTCGATGCTATTAAATTCAAGTGACAGTTCAGTTGAAAATGGCGTATTCGACATTTCATGAGGGAATGATGGAAGAGAATGTCCTAGGGACGCGCATTTTATTATATGAATCGAAGATTCATGACAACAGAACCCTCTGTAAATGTTGCTGAACTTGTTCCAGTTACTTTGTCAGGGATTGAAAAAAAAAATGGAAGCTAATTATTTTGATAACTAAAACTTCAGTTACAATGTTCTTACACTCTGTTGGGTGCACTTACCGTTTCGGATGTGATGCTCTTCAGGTCAGAGTGCTTGCCAGGGATTATGGGTAGACAGAAGGCTTGGGTTCCGTTACCGATCAGGTCCTCCTCCTCCACAAGTCGCTCCACAGCAGTAATGACTTCACAACGTGTGAAAGGTTCAGCCTGGAAGAAGACGTCACAACAATGTAACAGATAAGAAATCTAAATTTTAAATGAGGTGCAGGCATCAATGCAAAGTTCGCAAAATGGAAACTTTATCAATTTAAATGGACTTTCTTGAGTATACACTGTTTTCGAGGCGTCTTTATTCAAAGAAACTGTATTGTGACGTCATAGTTCACGAAATAATTTTCCCGGGCAGAAATCACATGAAAATGTATTGACTTCCTGACGTAAAATAAACGTTTTAGTAGAAACAGATATAACTCTCGTTAGGTTATTTTCAAATTGTAAAAGACATGTATATGTTTGTATTGTAACAATTTTCCCAATGACTCAACCATCGAGCAAAACATTGATTGGATTTTGAATGGAAATCGTAGAAAACAAAACTCAAATAAAAACTAAGAGAGGAGAGTTAAAGACACGCGTCGTCCATAATATTGATACATCTTATTTACTAGTTATTAATTCGCATCTAGGTTTAATTACTACCAATGTAAACTTACCCCAAACGACAAGGATTTCGTCAGTGGTTTCCTGGATTTGTTCTGTTTACAAGAGTCATCTAATCTCGGTCGCTTGGAGATGGAACCGTCGTCAATGAGACACTTGGACTTCTGGAACAGCGTTCGTCGGCGACAGTACGACTGCGACATCTAGTGGAGAAATAGAAAAACAGTGATGTTAATGATCGTCACAGTATTCATATCATCACAATGGAGAATATTGGATGGTTGGTGTACAGAAACTATTATCATTTCTTGATATTTTTATTTTCATTTTTTTTCTTCAGTAAATTAAAAAAAAATGTGATTTTATGTTATTTTACCCAATTAATGACTGAAAAATCTGGTTAAAAACGAAAGTAAATATATTTGTTTATAAATGAGGTTTTATAATATTATTTTCTGTCTTGAACGTATTTGAATATTTTCATATAATACTTAGGCAACCCCCGACCGATAGGTTGTATCTTTCAGTACTTACGTCCTTGAACTTTGGAGTCTGCATCACGTGGGTGTCTGGCTTGTTGTCACTGTCAGTGCATGCGTCCTAAAAAGAACCAATTGTATCGATAACAGTTCAATATTCATAACAAAGGTATTTCCTGGTTTGTATTTCTTGTCATTAATATGTTGAGTTTCTAAAGTTTTGATTATGCGTAACTTTTGAGGCTCAGTGTATCGTTAAACACTTACATATCACTTACGTGAATATAAGACAAAGAAAATGATAAATTACTTGTAAATGGTTTAAGGTAGCATATAGCCTTAACACAAAAAAAGTCTCGTCCAACAATCCTTGATTTTTTTCTACTTACAAACTCCATGCCGAGTCCCGAGTCCTCATCCTGTACGGGAGGGGGATGCACGACCTTGCCTGGGGGTGTCATAACGTCAGCCAAGTCCATCGGCTCTTCATCTTCAAACTTCAACAGACCAAGGGGGCTGAACTGTGGAGGCAATGATATTGACGATAAAACTACAGAAACATATACTGTATATATTGTCCTATTTATACCATATATATGTGAACAATTCTTATTGAATTAAATAATCATTATTTTTAATATAGTTGTCAATAATGGATGATAAATGATTGAATTGTAGATATTAAAAATGCTTTATATTATCTTTGTTTCTTCCACTATTTCTATTCTATCGTGTCAAACCAACTTACCTCAAAACTGGTCTCGGAATAATCCATCTTGCTCAATGCTGAGAAGTTCATCTTTCTGTAATGAAAAAGAGCCAGTTTTGAAGAAACGATCATATTACAAGTAAATTGTTGGAGAGGTTTAAGACGGTATGTGATGCATTAGTCACTATCACTGTAATATTACACACTTTTTAGGTTAGTTATTCCTAGATCTGGCGCTCGGTCGGGTGTGTTCGGACTTAAATGGACCAAGTGGTCAGTTGAGGTACTTTATACCCAGCTTTACCCAATATTGTGTCCTGTAGTGACCGCATGGTCCACAATACTGACCACAACCTGTTTTGGTGACATGTGTAATAGGGTGGACATTGATTTGACCCCAGAGGGTCAACGTGTCCGAAGTTGTCCAAGTAGTTGTAGCTACCAGTGTTATACTGGTCAACAGTGATACTTAGATCCGAGATTTATGACTGACCAGTCGTGGATATGACAGGTCAGAGGCCGAAGTCGCATAACTAGGTCATAAAGACATATTAATGGACTTCGACGAAATAGTTTTACAAGGCATTTTACAGTGATGTCCATGTAATGGTTATCCTGCTAGGGAACTGATATGGGATTATAAAATTAACTGGTTTTAATAGTAACAGATATAATGATTTATGGCCTAACCATTAAACTGGTCAGAAAAAAAAAATTAATTAAAAAATACTTTAATCACACATATAAGAAAATATCTAAATTAGACAACTTAATATTTAAATTAGAAAAAAATAATACATATTTAAATTAGACAAAACCACGAATTAAATATTCAAATAAGGAAAATTGTTACATATTTAAATTATGTAAAATTAAAATATTCTATGTATAATTATGTTGTACAGCTAGGTATTTTTAGTGCCCTAGATCTTAAAGCCAAACTCTCAGGTAAGATTGAATAATTAGTTATTATTGATACTAAGGACAAAGCATTCACATTCCGGAATCAAAATGTTCACGTTTGAAACAAAATCACAGAAATGCTCATATTGTTGCGCTGTTTAAGAGAAAATTAATTTGAACGTTTGATTTAGCCTATGAAACCATTTGATACCGAGTCCGAGTCAATCCTTATATATTAATAATTAACTGGCAGTGTGCTATCTTATAGCATCTATCAGTAGCAGACATGAAACATGAGATTATCCAACTTGAATACGCTAAAAAAATGATAATTCAATATGAAACAAATTAATGATATAAATCGTTATACTAGTCAGAAAAAAAGGTTTTGAAAAATTAACAATACTTTTCAATTGGTATAATTAATTAACACTTAAGCTTATTTTAAATATTTAAGTTAGTACCAATAGCATGCACATATAAACATTATGAGACTCATTTCGATTGTAGTAATACCAGCATCCCCATGTGAAACTTATTTTTTTCTTTCAAATTCGCCTCAAAAATGAACGAAAAGAGTCTGAACCCAACTTTGACGAACAGAACCTGAAGCAATACTTAATGCCAGGTAAGAAATATCCTATATTGCGGTTAAATGTTAAACGCTCACCTCTGTGAAACAATCCCTTCTTAGTTTCCTATGTTGCAGCTTAGTGATAGGTTTATAAGTATATGTTCGCTATGTTGACTCTGAGAAAGGTGAAGGTATACTGACGTTCCTAGCCTATGTACCACCTTATATATGCATTACGAGACAGCCCTAGAGTATCTCTCCTTAATTTCAATTACTTCCTAAAATCACATTTTAATAATTAGTTTGACATATCGACGGTCTACTCCTCGAACCGAACAGCACCTTTAGGTCATTCTCACCAGGGCGGGGCATGTTTCACCTGTACCCATTGTCTCAAGAGGAAGATACAAGTGTAGATAATATAGAACCTATTGTTTCAGGTGATAATTATCACAACTCCCTGATACAAGTCACGCGCAATGGGAGAACTCACTAATTCGTGAACGGAGGGCCAACGACAGGGTGTTTACACATGTACTCTACCAACAAACAGGTAATAACCCCGTAAGCATCTCAATCACATAATTAACGTGATTAATTGGAAATTATCATTGATAATATAGGGAGACCCGATTGTCTCTTCGAGTCTGTCAGTTTGTCTATAGAAGTGTTTGTTCTAGCTGAGAGCACATTTATGTTGAATCTATCACATTGCCTTTGTACCAAGTGTAAAAATCACATCATAAATATATAATTTGACACTAATGTCTGCTAGCGTTACCAGTAGCGTAAACATACAGGTTTAAGTGATCAAATTAAGATTTACATTACGAGGGTCTAAATATCACAGGTACACAGTAAATATTAGTGTCAAAAACACGTACGGGTGAAAAGATGTTGATGGATATCTGTCTGTCTGCTGGAGATTTTGCTTGAAATACAGATTGGTAAGTAAAAAGAAAATAGAGTACGATTCGAAAAATGTCTCGACACTTGGGGCAAACCAACAATTCAGTTTGCTTCAAGCTGAAAATTCAGAAACTGATACTATATATATCTCACTCTAAATACGCAATATATAAAGTCATCTGTTGCACTGCCTCGTTGTATATCGCCAATGTTTTCAATGTCACATTTATTAATTTTTCTTAAAAATGTATTGTCACCCCTCCTTACAACGTCTAAATTTCGTTGATGTACAAATGATGGCACTATAACGAGATACGCCTGTTAACTAATTAAAATCATATACATAGCATCAGTTCTTCGTTTACTCACGACTACTGCTCGCGATATGGGAATTTATTCAATTTTTAAATAGCTACGCATAACATTTTGGGTTTTTCGTAACACTTTGGGTTTTTCGTAACACTTTGGGTTTGCCTCTTTAGACAGAATTAGATTAAATGAAAATTTGCGGGCATTACAGTGAAAATGATAAAAATAGTATCATCTCCTGTCACATATAGATAATCAATCAAAAACATCTATTTTTTTCTTATAAATATTTAAGGGTCAGGGTGCAATGTTTGTGTGTATGGCTAGCTTGTTGGGGTTTTGCGTAAAAGGAGCACAGAAGATAACGATGAAATGGGATTTAGCAGGTAAATTATTTTACAAAACTCCGTACCAACAGAAAGGATATATCAAATTATATTTTTAGTTATAACTAATTTTATATTTATATATATATTAGTATGAATGACATATATCCGATAATTTTTGTATATGAAAAAAAAACAGGTGCCTACAAATTTCTATTTCTAGTGATAAGATATCGAAACATAATCTTCCAGTACATTTAAAGACGCAGTAAGAAAAAATAAACCATTGTACGCCGTAAGAACAATTTTTTTTCATCAGGATATGAAAGGTCATGGACACGGGATGTAAAATGTCAAGGATACGGGATGTCAAAGGTCAAGGACACGGGACGTCATATTTGATTCGATGTGGGTTTTTTTCCGTTTGTTTGTTTGTTTTTCTTATTTTATGGGGGGGGGGGGGTTCGATGGTTGATGGTGCTCCAGTATGATGCCTTTTCATCTTAACTTGACTTGACGTGTTATTTTGCAGTTTGTTTTTAATTTCTGATTGTTTACGTTTGCTTAGGCCATTGCTATTATTCAGGAACTCAGCGCAGAGGACGTTGTGACAACTTTTATCCGATCCGTTCGCATTGTGATAATTTATTTAAACTGACAAAAATAGATGGATTGCGAATTTCCTGTGGTGGCTCATTAACACAAAAACTAAACATATATTAAACTAAGACTGACGGAAGTTAGAATATTAAAAAGTCAACATAATAAAACAATGGTTTGTCGACCCGAGACGTATTTCAATGGAGCAGGCACCGAAACTATTCAAGTCCTTTTGAAAAACTGACCAAGTGGCCGTACGGGTATCGATCACAAACCACAGCCTACAGGATTACTTGTAGATATGTCCGATCAAACGTATGTTAAAAGTCACATACAGAGTTGTTAGCGGCCCCATGGGGCCCAAGCCTCTCGTTGAGCAAGTTATGAGTGGTTTATCCCCGGGATACATGGAGATAGCAAGGTAAATCAAGATTTGAGTGATTCCTTCGGCTACAGATACCTTAAGACATTTTTCTCTGACTAGAGTTTATAAGTAGTGTGCATAATCTGAACCATATGGACTTTTTCTGCAAACTAATGTTTATCTTTGGACGGATGATGTTGAAAAGACCAAAGTGGTTTCAGGATAGCTGTCAGGAAAGGTTCGTTTCTGTTCATTAGTATAGGATATGATAATACTTAAGTCTGCAGTATATATGGTAATACTTTTTGTCGACAAATATTCGTTAGCATATAGCCCTACATGGACGCAGCTAGCTCTTGTTTGGAGTGGTCATTTGGGGACGGTTTGTGTTAGGCAGGGGTCAATCTAGGTTTTAGGGGAATCTATCAAATCACATAAATGTCTTAACAATTCCATGCATTCAACACAGACATGGAACCCGGACGATACATTGAATTCTTCACTTTTGACCATTTTCATTTGCATGAGTTGCCTCCCCTGGTTGTCACTGTGACGGGACCGCGATGGTACCGCCGGAGCATCTGCAGGCTAATTAAATGAGAGCCGATCGAAAAAGTCATGTCTTAAAAAAGCCTAGTCATCTTACCGAAATATAACCCTAAATTCCAACAAAAAAAAACAACAGATTTTTGTTTTTGTTGCTTATTTTAAATTTGTTTGGTTGTTATTTATTTTCTATAATGAAGGAAAATATCTACCACAGTCAACCTTGGCAAAAATGTCTTTTCACCCCATAAAAATCAAGGAATACCGTAAATCATAATACTTCTATGTTTCATTTTCTATACGCGACTAATCTTGCTTTCATACACAAACAAAATGTATACCATCAAAGATGCAGGCCACTTTTTGAAATAGCACAGCAACATCCTAAGAGTTTATATTTCTGATGTACGTTATCCTTGTACACCACTAATTGAAAATTTAATTTTGATAAGATATGGTGAAAAACAAATTGTGAATTTTGATTGCGTGGGAAAAAAAAGCCACAATTCTGAAGATTTTTTTTTATCGGTATTGTCCGATTACAAAATGTTTTTTGTCAGAAAAAAAGTAATGTATTCAATGAATAAGAACTTAAAACAGTCGTAATTGTTTTCATCAAAATTACATAAGCCACCACGTTTACAGAATAAATCACCCTAAGGTAAAGGGTACCACTGCATCAGTTTTTTTCGCGAAGAAGAGTTCCAAGATTTCTCTCCTCTATATAGTATGCAACATAAAGGAATTTTTTCTGGCTTAGAGTATCTTTCCCTGTCAAGCTTTGCTTGGTGATCCATAAGTATGACACCAATTTTGATGCATTTATTCCTGTATGGAAACATTGGTAAAATGAAGGCTTTGTATTGTAAAGGGTCCCTGTTCGACTCCTTCATTTCTATTTTTAATTTCTTTTTCAAACTTTGAATTCCGAACAACAACAATTCTGTCACATGTATGACAACGTGTGATTTGTATTGTTTTTACAATAGTGACATAACTAATCATAAAGTATAACTTGTTGGTTCCCTTTAACTGAACACCCTTCAATGTAAAACGTTATGGCTATGTCTGTCAAAGTATTCAAAGTGTTCAACCTCATGGTCAAAAATTACATGAGAAGAAGTTTGATCCATCGTAAGGATTGATAAAACTTCGCTTCGTTTCCTTATTTAAAGATATGTTAACCAATGAAGCATTTCAACTTAAAATTTTACACACTGGAATTAATTTGATATGCTTTGAAGAATTTACTTGTGTTATTTTTCATGAATTGTTCATCAATAGACATTTCGTTTGATTTGCACTTAAAAAAGTCATAATCAACACATCAATATTACACATTATTAAGTAAAATGTTGGACTTTCAGTATTTTCTTCTTGACCAACAAAGGCGCAAGAAACTCTTTTTACCGATGTTGATTTCCGTGGAAGCATCATAAGGATATCAGTGATGGAGTACCAGGTAAGTAGGCCTGATAGAGAATTTCATGTTATAAGGGAGGTAACTCTAATATAATAAAGAGGGGAAGTAACTCTTATAGAGGATACCTCTATGATAACTCTCACCAAATACATAGAAAATTTCAGACAAGTATTTCTAAATACCTAGTTACTTTCTTTTTAAAAGCTAAATTTAACCATCTATCCAATCTTCAAGCTACAGACACTGACCCTCACCACGATCGATATTTAACTATAGGAAAGTACGCTTTTCAGTAGCATTTCACAATCATATTTGAAAATATAAGCCTTATATTCAAAGACAAGATATATAACATCATTAGAAACATCAGCATGAGTTCGGTAGTGTTGTGCAACCTGGACAATCCATGTCGAGCACCCTGCTTATGCACAGGTGGATGGTTTCAACACATCATTGACAACGATGGAAGATGACTATAAGGAACATGAACGGACCATTTATACGTAACGGACAACCATGAACGTACGTGATGGCCGCTAATGAACGGACCATACGTAACAGACAACCATAAACGTACGTGAGGGCCGCTAATGAACGGACCATACGTAACAGACAACCATGAACGTACGTGAGGGCCGCTAATGAACGGACCATACGTAATAGACAACCATGAACGTGCGTGATGGCCGCTAATGAACGGACCATACGTAACAGACAACCATGAACGTAAGTGTACGTAACGGACAACCATGAACAGACCATTTATACGTAACAGATAACCATGAACGTACGTGAGGGCCGCTAATGAACGGCCCATACGTAACAGACAACCATGAACGTACGTGAGGGCCCCTAATGAACGGACCATACGTAATAGACAACCATGAACGTGCGTGATGGCCGCTAATGAACGGACCATACGTAATAGACAACCATGAACGTGCGTGAGGGCCGCTAATGAACGGACCATTTATACGTAACGGACAACCATGAACGTACGTGTACGTAACGGACAACCATGAACAGACCATTTATACGTAACAGACAACCATGAACGTAAGTGTACGTAACGGACAACCATGAACGTACGTGATGGCCGACAATGAAAGGACCATACGTTCATCAAAGAATATGATATACAACTTTCAAAGATATGGGGTTACCTGCCCGAACACTTGGGGTTTTCCGGGTACTCCGGTCTCCGCCAACATTAACTCCATGCGCTATTATCTGGGCCAACAAGAGTGATTTATATTAGTTGATATAGATTGTTGAAAAATAAATTAAGTTTATATTAACTTTCACGGAAATAAATGACGTACATGATTGCAACCCAATCGCGTACCTGATAACTTTGCATTAGAATTACAAATTGCAGTGGTTTTGTGATTTACTGTCTATTATACGTTGTTCCAGTCAATGAGCCAGACGGAATAGACAGCATTGTAGGCTCAAACAGAAATAAAACTTCAGTAATTGCATTCAAATATTTATATTGATGTATTGACTCAGTGTTTTAATTTGTATTGGCTGTTTCATTCATGCTTGGCATATTTTTCTTGAATATGGAGATTATGTTGACCATCCCCAAAACAAAACACCGGAAATCGTCAGCCAGACCATCGGCGTCAGTTTGATACGCTTAAATTATAGTGAGTATGAGTTTTTCTAAAACTCTATTAATACGTTCATACTTAGATCGATGACTTTTTTATGTAATGCTAAAATAGATGTTTTCGCTCAACGTGTTGTTTTTACGATAGGTTCGTTTACTGTCATACAGGTACCGTTTATATCTAGGCAAACTATATTGCATTGAAGCGAAAGAGTCATCAATTAAAAAAAACGCTGCCAAAGGCATCGTTACGTTAATATGTGTTAGGTCATTTTTAACATTTGTTTTCATACAAAATACAGTCTGCATTACTTTATACGTCATTACTATTGTCTGAAAGGGTATATTAAACAAAATTTATAAAAAATAAAACCATCACATTAGCCGAACGTTAGACCCATCGATTAAAGATCATTTACTTTATCGATGCTGTTAAGCAGGAATAAATAAAACGCATTAGCAAAATGACTTTTTTCCTAAGGGAAATAACTCTTAGACAGAGAAATTCAGATGTTTTTTTTATACAAGGGAGACGACTCCGAGTAAAAAATATACTGTTGTATCCGTTATGTTAATATGAAAAGCATCACTTATCACTTATGTATCGAACAAGTATTTCTATTAAACGTTATACATCGCTTTTAAGACTAAAGATTCTTAAAAATAGTGCCAAGGGGAGAGAGGAAAATATATAAAAGGTCATCCACTCATTTAATTTTCCCTTTTGATAAAAAAAAAAATCTCGTTCTTGAAAAAAATCGAAACTAGAGAAACAGGGACGTATGTCTCTAGTTGAAACTACTATTTTATGATTATTTCTAGCACGGACTTATTTCGTTTCAGGATATTCATAAACTTGCATTTTTTTTTTTTATCAATGACAGAAAGCTAAACGAAAATTAGAATTAAATTGCACCTACCGCGTGCAGCTTTATCCTTCTTCTTAAGATTCCAAATACCAAGTAAGTAGGTTGTATACTGAACCCGAGCTGAATAATGTATCCGACCTCACACCGACTTTGCAATTCCGATGTGTACACAGGTTTTGTTGATGAATATACAACCTGTCAGAGTAATGACGAATTTTACCAAAACCTTCCCGTCCCCTCTCGTCTGTCGGCAACACCACAAAGGTGCACCGGCCAGGTAGATACAACAATAACAGGTGGGCAACCGATGAAGCCAGCATGTGGCCCCCGCCCCCTCCAAGCGCTCCCCCACCGTCGGGAGATAATCGGCAAGCGCGTGGGTACACGATTAGATTGTGATTACAATACACAGGTAGATACACACAGTCGGGGCAAGTGGGCAAGAGGGCTTTCTAGTGTTTCCACCTTTTTCATGGACGGCTTGGATCAGATTGGACATACACAGTATCATTGCAATAACGACACAGGAAGTAATACTATTATCGACCTAATAACGGCTATAATGCAAGGGATATTATCCATATAATTACACAGATGAACATAATCAAATTGAGTATATATACATGAATATGTAAATTACCCATACAACAAGAGTCGCGACAGACTGACGAAGCATCAGACTTCCGGTACCATGAAACAATACGGAGCTTCAGCCTAACTGAGTCCCCTCTAGTTTTTAGTATTATTAACCATAATTGGTCAGCATCTCTTGAAATGAATTAAAAACAAATTATTTCATTAAAAGGGAATTAAATTATGAAAGAATATCATTGTGTTGGTGGTATGTTCAAAACCATTTACCGACGGGTTGTAAGAATAACTTTTAACCACCTGTACACGTTTGCAAAAGTTAAGGGGCTACTATATAAAGCCGAGAAAACTATGAGTTTTAGCTCAAAAGGTTAGTGCTATTATATATATACAGTACATTACTGTATATGTATGAAATTAATGAAACGAATGGTTGTTAGAAAATAAATAAAGAGGTGACTGGCCAAAAGCAATTTGATTACAAGCCAATACTGCAATCAAAGCACAATGGAGCTAATAGTAAGTAAGAAATGGGCTACTAGCAAGGAATAATCGGGTTTAAAACACAAAAATAATGGGCTACTAGCGTCTAATGAGTTATTAGCCGAGAGTAAGGGGCAACGAGCCAGTACATTGAGGCTGCAGAGTCCCATGGGCTATATTACCATTGGTATGTAAGCTCCAAGCCAGTAGCAATTGGGCTACAAGCAAAGAGTAAAATCACTACCTGCTACAGGCAACGTGGCTATCATAAGACTTTCGTTATGGGGATACTGGTACAAGAATAATGAAGATAAACTAGCCAATGGTAATTGTGTTACTTTTAAAGATATTCCAAGTATTTGTTTGAGTGAATTGTATATGTTATCTTTACGTAGATCTTAAGCCATCCCAACGTGTCATATTCTGAGAATTATATAGGTTTTTTCCCCCCTGCAAACAAATTACCCCTCACTCAGCTAGAAGCATTTCTCTGTGCGTTTTACACAACAGTTTTGTGAGAACTCCCCTTAAACGATTTCAGTACTTCAGCGTGGGAATTAAAGATGCTCACAAAGTACATGTTTTGCCTGTTGATTCCTTGTGTAAGTGACAACAGATAAGTTTTTTTTGTATATATTGAACATGTACATTAGTCTTTATTAGGGGTCAGAACCGGGTGTCGGATATCAGGGGGCTAGGTGAGAGAAACACATTTCAGGACCCATAAGGGGCTGAGTACTAGTGACAACATTGACAGGTAAACTCAAAATGGGAAAGGTATACCTCTGTCTCGCTCTGAGCGCTAATTAACTTCGTTACGGCTGTAAAAAAAACTTTATACATGTAATTGTATTTTCACAGTGGTAAAGGTCAGAGTTATGGTTTTCTTAATAAGGAAGATTTCTATAGTATTTCATGATAATGACCCTGGGAACGACTGACGACTAGCTAGTACAGAAGTGTTGGACAAACCCTAGAGTTATACTAATGATAATGAGTATCTCAGGCGGGATTATAGAGTATTATTTGACGCCTTAATCTCCAAACTATCAGTGTATCTTGGCCCGCAGTCATGAAACCGTCCTCATGCTCTAGCAAGGATTTTGTACTCGAGCCTAATTTCTTGTTCCGTTTATAAATTGATGATTAAATCTAGTTTTGTCAATAGTTTCGGAGAATACTGTTTTCTATGTTTACATTTAACTTTTTGATCGTTTGACAGGATTTAAGTGAGTAACAAGAAATTGGTGTCTTCAATCTCTACCTAGAGTTGTCGTTCCCTATATATTTAACCAGAGTCTGCAAAACTGATTTTTTTCATCGACTTTTTCTCGAGAAATAGTCTTCGACTCATATTGAACATCAATTATATCTGTATTAAATGCTATTAAACGAAAGTTACGCGCATTTTTTGTATACTAGGATGTTCATACTTGGACTGCTAATGGCAAATTTAATGGCGAAAATATGAATTTCAGTAGCGCTAAAATTTATGTTTTCGTCGTTAACAGAGAGGTAACAGAAGTGAAAAGCGTATGTAAAGGTATCTGAAAGCATGGTATAAAAATCTCACTCACCACGTCCAATGCTATTCCGCCGTCTTCAGATTTCAAATACTAAATGAAGGGGTTTTACCAGAAACACGCGACTTGGATATCCAATGTTTATAGAGTACACGTGTGTAGTTGTTGATTATACAACCTGTCCGAGTATTGACGAAGTTTATCCAAACCTCCCGACCCTCCCGTATGTCGGTACCACCACAAAGATAAACCGGCCAGTTAGATACAACACTAACCTGTGAGCACAGGTGGACAACCATTGAACCCAATATGTGGCCCCGCCCCCTCCAAGCGCTCCCCCTCCGATGGGAGATAATCGGCAAGCGCGTGGGTACATGATTAGTTTGTTATTACAGCAATCCGAATAGATACACACAGTCAGGTCGGGTGGAATAAAGGGGCGGGGCATAATAGATTGTTCAATTGAGCCACGAGAGGCTTATTGTCGGCTTGGATCAAATTGGACGAATAGCTCCACACAAATGAAATTGGTGAAATAACGACACAGGAAGTAAAACTGGGCAATGCCAAACGAAACGACAACTGTGTTGCATGTAATTATATATTTAACAATCATAAACCTATAAATAACCGAACTATGTATAATATATATAATCCCGACAATCTAACATGATTTACTATTGACAAGTAGCGACAGTCTGTCGATGGATCACACTTCCGGTTTCCGAAATAAAAGGGAAAAGAGTAGGTTCACCTTGTAATGCGTACCCTCTAAATTTTAGAATTGTTTAAGCATTATTGGCCATCATATCTTGCATTGAATTAAAAACGGATATATGTCATACGGAAGAAATGAAATTGTGAAATAATATCTGATTATGTGGAGGTCTGCTTGTTAAAATAATCAGGCTTTGTGCCAAGAGTAATCGGTGTAGTTAGCCAGTGAGACTGTAGCCAAACTCTAACAAAAATTAGGTCACTAACCAAGACATTTTGGACAACAAGTAAAGAATAAACAACTTACAATAGCTAAATCGTACTACTAGTACGGAATTAGATTATCCAAGTCCGGGCTACTAGCAAGAATGAAGCGATATCAGAAAATGTAATGATAATTTTAGCCAAAGGTGATTGCGCTCCTAGCAAATAATAAGCAAACGAAAATGAAATTCCTTTGGCTATTAGCTAAGATGCAAGGGAGTTGTAGATAAGAGACAAAAGCAACTAACCAGCGCGAGATAAAACTATTATAGGACTTCAGGCTAGTAATAGCCAGGGTTAATGAGGATATTAGTCAAGAGTTATGGGGCTACTCATACTATTTTGACTACTAAGTTCACAAAGTGCTTCTTTCCAACATGCTATAAGCCATGAGCACATGAGTTAATAACAAAAAAATAACGAGAAATATCAACAGTAAGGGACTATTCGCTAATAGCAATTGAGCTACTTATTAAAGATAGTGAGGATACTAGCCACTCGTAAAGAGGTCAATTGTCAGAAGAGACTTTTAAGTTTCAGATTAGATTTTACTAGCAATGAGTAATGGGGTTACTAGCCAAGTTTAATAGGCTACTATATAAAAGTGAATTGGCTACTAGCAAGGTGTGATAGGCTACAAGTGGAGAAACTTGGCTACTAGAGGAGATAATTGGCTACTAGAAAAGAGTAAAGAGGCTACTAGTCAAGTGCAATAGAATAATAGAAAAGAGAAAATGGGCTTGTAGCCAATAGTAAAGGGGCACTAGCAATCACAATAATGAAGTTACTATCACAAAGCAAATAGCTAGTAACCATGAGTTAATGGAATACCAGGCAATAATAGCACTATGTGGCAAAGGGGACATTGCCAAAGTGTATTGGTGCTACTGGCCAATAGCTACCGGGCAACAAATTACAAGTAATGGGCTACTATAGTAAAGAGAAAAGGGAATACTACGAAAATAATGGGGCTACTAGTCAGAAGTAATGGTTCTACTAGTAAAGAGAAAAGGGAATACTACGAAAATAATGGGGCTACTAGTCAGAAGTAATGGTTCTACTAGTAAAGAGAAAAGGGAATACTACGAAAATAATGGGGCTACTAGTCAGAAGTAATGGTTCTACTAGTAAAGAGAAAAGGGAATACTACGAAAATAATGGGGCTACTAGTCAGAAGTAATGGTTCTACTAGTAAAGAGAAAAGGGAATACTACGAAAATAATGGGGCTACTAGTCAGAAGTAATGGTTCTACTAGTAAAGAGAAAAGGGAATACTACGAAAATAATGGGGCTACTAGTCAGAAGTAATGGTTCTACTAGTAAAGAGAAAAGGGAATACTACGAAAATAATGGGGCTACTAGTCAGAAGAAATGGTTCTTCTAGTAAAGAAAAAAGGAATACTACGAAATAATGGGGCTACTAGTCAGAAGTAATGGTTCTTCTAGTAAAGAAAAAAAGGAATACTACGAAAATAATGGGGCTACTAGTCAGATGTAATGCTTCTACTAGTAAAGAGAAAAGGGAATACTACGAAAATAATGGGGCTACTAGTCAGAAGTAATGGTTCTACTAGCTAACAGAAACGAGTCTGCTAGAATGTCTTACGGATAAGTTTTACACAAAATTCATCAAAACTATGCACACTTAGAACAAATGTGAGTTAATTCAAAGGAGTGTAATTTTATGTAGACCTTAGGAATATCTAACCGTTCTATAGCGAACATGCATCAAAACCTGACAACTGATAAAAATTATATCTTTTGTCGTACGAAATAGTTTCAACCCCTAGAATTAAGCGTTTAAATTGTCCCTGTATTTTTTTTATCCTTATAGGATATTTTTTGTGTGTGTCCTCAGCTCCTTAGCGTGGGAAATTAAAGATTTTCATAAAACATATGTTTTGCCTGTTAATAACCAGTGTTAATGACAGATAAGGTTTGTTTGTACAGACAGTATTGTACATGTATAATAGTCTTTTTAGGGATCAGTACCGGGTGTCGGGTATCAGGGGCTAGGTGAGAGATACACCTTTCAGGACCCATTAGGGACTGAGTACTAGTGACAACAATGTCAGGTAATTTGAAAAACGGACAGGTAATTCTCTTTAGCTCTAACTCTGATTTACACATTAAATGAACCTATACGAATAAAATTGTACTTTCTCACTGGTGCAATTCACGATAAAGCTAATATTTAGAATCCGAATTATTACATTTTCTTTAATATAATGACCATGGGAAAGACGGACAACTAGTACACTGTTGCTCTGGGTGCCGGCAGTTTCGCGCCAAAGTCACATTATAACTTTTCAAGGGTTGAAAATGTATGTGACAAAATTATGTTGACGTAAATTTATCGTATTACTTGCCAATTACAGGACGAATATTTGGGAATTGTGGCAGTGGGGCGAACTTGCATTGGGCAATGAGAATGTTCGGGGATATTGTGACATTGGGGTGAAACGTCTGCAATTTAATGCTATACCTTGACCTACACCTAATGTATTTTGTTATTGTTCATGTTAAACAATGGCATTGTATATGTAGTTTTAAATGAGTAACATAAGTTACACTAATCAGAATACAATACTTAGACCGGATTAAAGAGTATTATTGTATACTCTATGTCCGAACAGTCAGTCTTCAATATCTACCAAGAGTTGTCGTTCCTCAACCTATTGTGGCAATAGAAGGAAGCGAGTATCTTGCGAAAACTTTGAGATTTTTCGGTCCAGAATTAAGCCACACAATTATTTATTTATTTTTTAAATGTAAGAATTATATCTTAAGTATTGTCTTGCTTGATGATACTCTTAATAACTAAAATTGCAGCAGATTGTTGTTCTTCGCTGGATGTCGGAGCAATCAGAGGTCGGTATGGACAGATTTCGTTATACGAAATTAATTTAGAATATGTTAAAAAAACCTCATTGACATGTACAGTTCTCGACATGTGTCCATATCCAAAATATACCCCAACCATTTTCCCCTCACATAATGTCGTTACTCTACTCCGCTATGTATTTTTCCTCAATTTTTTTCTTTCTTTAAAACGTTTTTACACCCCTTTCCCTCCTCCCTCCACCATCCTCTTATCTTCCCTATACTTATACCTACATGTAATATATTAGTCAGTGCCGTCCAATCGCCGTTCCAAAAAAGGGAGACAGGTTAACTTAAGTACTTTGTACTTGTTTTTGAATCATATATGTATATCATGTTTATATAACGGGAATATTATACCGACAATAAAATAAAGTTTGAGCTAAACTAAACTAATCTCTACCAAGAGTTGTCGTTCCTTAACTATTGTGTTTACGGATAACAACGAGAATCTTGTGAAAACTGAGATTTTTCGATCGTTCTCTAAAATACTTTTTTTTTAAATATAAGAATTATATCAAAGTAAATTAGAATAATAATAAGTTATCAAAAATCCGGTAAATTGAAAAAATGCGGGAAAAAAATGTTTCTCATTGAATGCTTTAATAATAAAATAAAGGTTAAGTTAGGCCCAATTGCAGTCGTAAAATTTGGTTTCTGTCGCTTAAAATGATATAACAAACGTATGGTCTCTGAAGGCATGCTATTGAAATTTCACTCACCACGTCTACAAACTGTTTGATGGTTCCTCTGTCTTCAGATTTAAAATACCAAATGATCTTGTCCCACTAAACACATGTGACGTGTTAATCTAATGTTTATAGAGGTATCCCTGTTTAGTTGATGAATATACAACCTGTCACTGTATTGACGAAGTTTATCCAAACCCTCCCGTATTTCGGCAACTCTACAAAGGTGAACCGACCAGGTAGATACTGCTGTACACAGGTGGGCAACCATTGAAGCCAGCATGTGGCCCCGCCCCCTTTGTACACTCTCCCCCTCTGTGGGGAGATAATCTGTAAGCGCGTGGGTACATGATTAGATTGTGATTATAACACTCTAAGATGACAAAACATCGAAGTAGGTGGGATAGAGGCGGGGCGGATAACGGAACGAAGAGGGCGTGTGTTTTTCGTTCTGTGTCACAGACATCTTGGATGGATAGGCAAAGATATACTGTTTCATTGCAATAACGACAACGCAAGACTTACTGCACAATGTCGACAAAACAGGGTTGATGTTATGTTACATTAGACCTTATCCGTATAGGATTTAAACAGAGTAGGCTTGCATAAACATCAAGAGTCGCTACAGCCTGACAAAAGATCAGGCTTCCGGTTTCGCGAATCAATAGGGAAGGTATTGCTTCAGTTAAAGTCTGGTAGATATCCGAATTTAAGAGGATTTCTTGTATCTTGTAATGCATTGAAAGTAGAAATGTTTTGTACGAAAAGCGTGAAATTATGAAATAATCTCATTGCAAAGGCTGCAAGCTAACCACAAGTAGATTGTTTGCCAAGTGTAGTGGATACTAGCAAAGAGTGAGAAGTGGGGTACTATCTAATAGTCATAAGGTACCGGTATATGAGGCTTTTGGGAATATTGTTGCCAAGAGTTAAAAGAACAAAGCTCAGAGTACAACAACCCAAGCCTGAGCTCCTAGCCAATAGTGTAAGGATACTAGCCAATAGTGTAAGGATACTAGCCAATTTGGCAACGAGCAAAAACTTATTGTGCAATAAGTAATTAGTAATATATCATTCAAGGCTACAAATAGAGGTACTAGCCAAATAGTAAGATAATGTTACGGTGCTTTATATAAAACAGCAATGTAGCTATTAGCCAACCACTACGTGACGATAATACAGTGTATTGGGAATTCTTGACAAAAGCAATTGGCTACTTGTCAATAGTAATGGGGTATCTAGGCAATAATCCGTTATTAGTCAAGAGCAATGGAAATACTTGCATAGATTAATGGGGCTATTACACATTGGTAATGGGGCAACTAGCCTATGTTTAAGGGCTACTAGTCAAGAGAAAGAACCTACGAGTCATTTTTTTAATTTATTTATTTCAAATGGGCTTGTTGTTCTCGAAAAGGCCCAACTGTTCAGGAATAATCTGGACTGATGAAATTACAACCAAGCATTAACGCGGCTACCTGTCAGACGTAATGGCTAAGTAACAGCCAATAGTAAGCTACAACTACAATAGGACGTGTGACAAGACAGATAGGTACGGGGATACTAGGCGAAAGTAAATGGCTTCTAGCTAACAATATTGGAATTCTTGGTCATGATGGAAAAAGGGTTTCTAGCCATTGTCGGGCACCTACGGAACTAGCCAAGAATACAAGAGCGAATAGCCCAAAGTAGTGAGGGTACTATCAAACTTTTCAGAAGTAAATCCCTGTTTAGTTGATGAATATACAACCTGTCCGAGTATTGACGAAGTTTACCCAAACCTCCCGACCCTCCCGTGTGTCGGCTACATAGTGTAAGGACAACTAGCAAATGTTTTTTCTACCAGCCGAGAGAAACGCAGCTTCTTGTCAACACTAATAAAGTAGTGAGTAATTTGGCTTCCTGTCATTGAGCTACCAGTCAATAGTAATGGGGCTATCAAACTAAGGCTACCTCTTAAGACTAAAACTTGCAACCAAGACTTCCAATGCTACTTCCACAGACTTATTCCTAAGACTGCTCAGGATACTTCCAAAGACTTATTCCTAAGACTACCAATGCTACTCCCAAAGTCTTATTCCTAAGACTGCCAATGGTAATCCCTAAGACTTATTCTTAAGACTGCCAATGCTACTTCCTAAGACTTATTCCTAAGACTGCCAATGCTACTCCCTAAGACTTATTCCTAAGACTGCCAATGGTACTCCCTAAGACTTATTCTTAATACTGCCAATAGCACTTCCTAAGACTTATTATTCCTAAGACTGCCAGGGATACTACCTAAGACTTATACCTAAGCCTTCCATGGTTACTAAGTAAGACTTTTCCTAAGACTACCAAGGATACTCCCTAAAACTTGTTAATGTACTAACCAACAGTGACGAGTAAGTTAAGATAACGGTCGTATATTTATAAAATGAGAAATTGCTTTTAAAAGTAACGGAGCTACCGAAATCTGTAAGCGAAGTAATAATTCCTGAAAGAAGAGTATGTTTTGGATCTTTATTGTGTGAAAAAACCCTAATAGCTTCAATTCCCCACCGAAAGAATCCAAGATTTTCAAAAAAGCTAATGTTTACTTTCGCCTGTTTATTCCCAGTAAACAATGACAGATACATTTTGTTTGCATGGACCGTGTGTACATCAGTCTTTATTAGGCAGTGGCGTAGCATGTATGTATACTTACATACTCGAGCATACACTGATTTTTTTTTAATCGTATATCTTCATTATTTTTTCCTGTGATTAATATAGACTGACCGTATCAATCATAAAAAAGGAAAGAAATAAAAGTAATCCTCTTGGAAATTTTAGTCTGATAAAATAATGTTGTTATTGTTATGTCTATACACAAGGACAAATCTGGAAGGTTTATTTGAACCGTAAACTATTTAGTGAAGTACAAAATTAAATATTATTTATATAAAAGTCTAATTAATACTTGTTAATAATCAGACTAAAGGGAGTTCGGACGTAGTATATTTTTTCCCTAGCTATGGTCCCTCCCGTACCATTCCCCTCCTCCGGCGCTACGCGCCTCGGACGCTCGACCCTCAGTAAGCACTTGCTTAAGATTTGCTTCGCCACTGTAAGGGGTCAGTACCGGGTGTCGGTTATCAGGGACTGGGTGAGAAATACACCTTTCAGGGTCCATTAGGGGTTGAGTACTCGTGACAACATTGTCAGGTAACTCTAAAGGACAGGTAAATCTCTATCTCTCTATGAGCGCTCATTAACACTTCTTCACACCTGCAATCAAACTTTACACACCTAATTGGACTTTCACATTGGGCAAGACTGTGGTTAGTCAATATTTCGATAATTGTTTCTCTGAATTATTATGGTGAAAATAGTTATTTCTTGATAATGACCGTGGGAACGACCTGTACACAGATGCTGAATCAGGACCTTACAAATATATATAAAGACCTACCGAAGACATTGTAAAAATTAATGTATCTATGTAATATATTGGTCTCTTGTCTAAATATAATCCCCTGAGTTACACTAATGATAATGAGTTACTCAGACGAGATTAGTGAGTATAATTTGACGCCCTAATCTCCAGACGATGTCTTATGACGTCACACGTGTACCGCTATCACAATTCATATCTCGACCAATAAGTAAAAACAGAATGAGAGAACATTTGATACAAATCTCTTTAAATTTTTAAATGTTAGCATTTTATTTTCTTCTTTTAAATTTGGACACTTTAAGGTTTTATGCTTCCTTACATATTAAGGTGTGATTCGTGTTAGAGTTATCGTTCTTAGCAATAATGAGTATCAATTACATCAAACGTGTTATCACAATCTAATATTGTATAACATTAATTTTCATGAAATAACGTTGATTACGGCCTTCTGGAATTAAAATAATCAGAAAAAAACAAAAGAACTCTTTACAAGAAATCTCACTCACCACGTCTGTCAAATGGTTTACGCTTCCTCCCTCTTCAGATTCCAAATATCAACTGATCTAGTCCTGTAAATCACACGTGACCTCTTATTCTGATGTTTATAGAGTACACGTGTGTAGTTGATGAATATACAACCTGTCCGAGTATTGACGAAGTTTATCCAAACCTCCCGACCCTCCCGTGTGTCGGCTACTCTACAAAGGTGAACTGGCCAGGTAGATACAACACGGACAGGTGGACAACCATTGAAGCCAGTAGGTTAGCCCCGCCCCCTCCAAGCGCTCCCCACTCCGTTGGGAGATAATCGGCTAGCGCGTGGGTACATGATTACTTTGTTATTATAACACTCACACTGCGTCGAGACAGGTGTGATAGGGGCGGGGCACCCAACGGAGCGAGGTTAGCGGGGCCTAGTCTCTTGATCATCTTCATCAACAGTTAACACAATAATGCTCTCTGCTGATCGAAATAACGGTCATGTTACGTTGCTATGAGTCAGAAAGTTAAACGTTAAATCAGCATCGAATTAAAAACTTTCATGAGAGATAGATTATTCTTCAAGAGGGCATTACCCTGACTTTATTTTTAGCAGGTAAAGCATCTTTCGGCCTCCATAGTCTGATTTCTTACCAAGAACTTTAAAGGTCTTTCCTCATGTCGTGTGAAAGCGTTCTATAAATTCTAATTCTATTGTGTCAATATACTTTTATATTTTAGTCAACTATAAAAGCTTATAGTGGTTTTCTTTTAAAGATGGGAGTGTCACATTAGTTACTGAAAAATAAATCTTGCAATCAAGTGCCAAGTACAAGGAGATGACTCAAGTCATACTAGCCTCGATTGATAATTGTATTGACGAAAAATCGTACTGAGAGTCGAAATTAACAGACGTTCTAGTCAAGAACAAGAGACTTGCTAATCAAGACTTAAAGATTTTTTGGTAAGGATTAAGGACTGAACTTGACTTATTAACGACAGTACTTGTCATAACTAAATGACGTTGATACTGGTAAAGGCTAAGTTACGTGATCTTTGTATTGCTCAAGACTAAGGAACGTCAGTATTTGCTAAGATTAAGTGACGTCAATACTGGTCCAGGCTAAGGGATGGCAGCACTCTTCATGACTTAAAGATGTCAGTACTGACCAAGACTATATGCGACATTCTATTTATGAGAAATTATAACTAAGGAACGTCAGTACCAGTCAAGACTAGGCGACGTCATAATTGGTCGAGACTACGTGACGTCAGTACCGGTCATGACTTAGGGACGTACTATTTATCATTAAGTGACGTCATACAATTTAAGATTAAGTGACGTACTAGTCAAGACGACGTAATTTACTTGTCGATCCTTTTGGATTTACTTGTCAAGAGCAAATGGCATTCTAGACATGAATGATGAACCTAGAGTACTTGATATTGCTTAAAGATGGGCTTCATATGAGTAAAAGGCCTAATAGTTAAGAATATGGAGATGATTTGGCCTAGACTATGGTGATTTGGAGGACTTCTTAACAAGAGTATATGGGTCTGATAGTACCTTCAGCCCCCACCCATCCCCAGTAGTACTTACACCTTCAGACCCTCGTGTAGGGATATACCTAAAGTATGTTATCAATATTGTGTGATAAATGTTAATATGGAATTATCCTCCGCTATCTTGAATATTGCAATATATTTCTTGTATAATGTATACATTTAACCTATATGCTGTTTTGCAATCGGAAATAGAATAAATTAAAACTTAGTTCCTCAGCGTGGGAATCCCATTTTCTCATAAACAGATGTTTTGACTGTTAATTCCCAGTGTAAATGTCAGATAACGTTTGTTTGTACAGACAGTATTGTACATGTATATAATCTTTATTAGGGGTCAGTACCGGGTGCCGGGTATCAGGGGCTAGGTGAGAGATACACCTTTCAGGGTCCATTAGGGGCTGAGTACTCGTGACAACATTGACAGGTAAACTCGAAAGGGACAGGTATACCTCTCTGTACACCACTAATTAACATACCTTTACACATGTCATTAACCGTTACATCTGTAATTGAACCTGTACACGTGTAATGGATTTTACTCAGGTATAGCTAGTGGTAATGTCAGATTTTTCTGTAATTATCTATTTTGAAATTTCCTTTCTTAATTGATTAAGTTAAATGTCCATATGGGAACGACATATGATGAGTAGTACACTGATGCTGACCCTTGACCTTCACCTAAACGTTAGACAATGACTATAGGTATACAGTTTTACATAAAGCACTTGAGTTACACTAATGATAATAAGCTTCTCTAACGGGATTACAGAGTATTACTTGACGCCCTTATCTGCAAACGGTCAAAATGTATTTGGCGTATATCATAACGTGTTTGTATAGCTCACCTACATGTAAAATGAATCGTAAGTAGGCGCAGGTAGACCAAAAACAGATAAAAGGTGGGTAAAATCGTCGAAACGGAAGCTTATTTCACAAACACCTATCACGAAAACCGAAGTAATTTTTATTACTGAAATCGGAAACACAATGACAGATATCAGGACAAAGCGTATCAAACGCTGAGAAGACACAGACTCTGATATAGCTAAACACGCTTTATTTTTTTGTTGAGCATATTTTATTTACTATCTGTTTATTGAATAGCAGAAAGTTGAGAATAGTGATTAGACTACCACTGGTTCCGTTTGCATTGAGAAGGAAAAAGCACATGGTCCGGGATACACTGATATTGTATTACTTAATACATTACGGAAGTCAGCTTTAAATTTGTTATATTATCATATTTTGAACTAGACTGTTATCCTAAGGATTAATCTCTCTCCCTCCCCCCACTCTCTCCTTCTCTCGCTGTCTCTCTTCACTACCTCTCTGTCAATCTCTCTTAATTAAAGCCAATGTAAATATAAATGTAATCTGTCACCTTGAAAATTTGTATTAATATATTGTAGGGACAGGGCTTAATATAAGTTGTTAAACTTGCGTCCAACTCCCATTGTAAATAAATTCAATAAAATATGTTTAAATAAAATTTATTTTCTAGTCAACAGAACAAATTTGATTTATAAGAGTTACATCCCCTTAAAATTTATTTTGTTGAATCATCCATGCCTTATTAACAGAGCAGAGAGTCTACAGGTGAGAAATGGGCACAGACACTGATATTCCAGTGAAATATTTTACCAATTAAAAAGATTATCGGCACAGACAACAATTACATATTTTAGAGGTATAAATAGAATCTCGGTAAAATAGCCACCTATTATTGGAATGTATATCAAGCCACGGACTTAGATAGGCTAATATTTCTGTCTACACATCAAGATGGGTCCAAACATACCATTGTAACAAATTCGCATGTCCCCATTATCCTTACTACAGAGACAAAACAAGGATACCCGCGTTCTATCATACTTATATTATGTCGCTCCGGTGTGAATATTGATACGATAGGACTACTCGTCATGTCAGTTAAACAGTGATGGACCCCGAGTGACTATCCTGATCAAGGATCTATCGGAAATGATTTTTCTTTCTTCAAAATCGTATATTTTTCTCATTTCCACATTCTGAACCCCGTTTCCCACAGGGAATTTGGAATCATCTTTGGTTTCTGAATCCGCAAATGGTAAAGTATCTTGAGAAAAAACCAGATATCCACTTATCAAGAGCAGAACTCTAAAATTTGAAGGTATTCGCATGAAGGAAAAAGCACATCAGAAACTTATAAAATAACAGTAGTATTTGCAAATACCACTATAGACGTATAAAGGTCTCTGAAATCAAGTTAATAAAGATCTAACTCACCACGTATACCAAATGCTGCTAAGGTCTGATAGTTTCTTCTTCTTCGGATTTCAAACACCAACTGATCGGCCCTCCACACTCGTGTCCTGTTGTTCTGATGTTTATAGAGTACACGTGTGTAGTTGATGAGTATACAACCTGTCCGAGTATTGACGAAGTTTATCCAAACTTTCCGCCCCTCCTGTCTGTCGGCAACTTTACAAAGGTGAACTGGCCAGGTAGATACAACACGGACAGGTGGACAACCATTGAACCCAATATGTGGCCCCGCCCCCCTCCAAGCGCTCCCCCCTCCGTTGGGGGATAATCGGCTAGCGTGTGGATATATGATTAGTTTGTGATTACAACATACTATATAAATACACACAGTTGGAGCAAGTGTGATATGGGGCGGAGCCTAATTCGAATAAATAGACACATAGATTTATTCTGATAAAATTAGAACTTTTACAATCCTTTTACAGTCAGTCCTGAAATAAAAGATAATTAAATAGTAAATATACTGTGCTCATCTGATTTATATTCAACTATGCTTGAATTCACAACATTAGACGGAAGATTCAGTTCTCTGTCTATCTAACAAATACAAGTGGTCCTAAAACCGATCCTTGTGGTATGCTGCTTATTACATAGTTTCAGTCCTACTTTTCTATTTCACGACGACCCTTTTTTCTTTCTAGTAAAAAATCGGCTATCCAAGAGGAGAACCTCCCCGATATCATTTTGCTAGTTTATGGATTAGGTGTTGATGAGAAATTTTATCAAATTCTTTCATTTAAAGAATCATAATATTAATGCTTCACAACCAGCTAGAACGGATGCATTAATACAACACACGTAGCCAACACGCATAGGCTCACAATACAGTTTATACAACATGTTTTTAGCTAAAGCTTACCTCTACTTATGTCACCTCTCCATTAGAAAGTGCTCATCTTTTAATATGTTTTGCTAAATATCTATTGTGTAACTTTGCATGTCTTTTATGTGTCGGTTTTAATAGCTCATTCGAGCTAATGTTGTATTGTTTTTAATCATACCGACGTTAAATAAATAAACTTTTGATTTGATTTGATTTGATTTGATTTGATTGAACCTTTTTGTAACTCTATTTTTAACCCCTATCTGGCGGCTTTCAAGGGGGCCTTTTGGTGTCAGTTTTCTCTGCTGCGCCTCCTTGAGGACTGGCGTCAGCCTTGTACAATGGCAAGTGTATAGGTACAATCCTTTTGGACTTGTTCAGGGCTTTTGATTGCATATCTCATGGATTGTTACTTGGGAAACTGCAAGCATTTGGGCTTGATAAACCCCTTTACAGATCTCATTAGCAGTTACCTCAGCAACAGATTACCTCAGCAACAGAATACATCAGCAACAGATTACCTCAGCAACAGATTACCTCAGCGACAGATTACATCAGCAACAGATTAAATCGGACTAGACTGGGGCCTATCTGCAGTGCCTGGGAGCCGCTAAGGAAGGGTGTTCCTCAGGGTTCGATACTTGGACCGCTGATTTTGAATGTATTTTCAAATGATATTCTTGTGTGTTTAAAATACAATAGCATTTATAATTGCATCTTATGTTTTATAAGATGAACGTAAAATTTCAATTGAATGGGTTTCAAGAAATAGCATGAAAACAAATCCTAAAGAAATTCAAGTCATCAGTATTGGGGAAAAGTCTGGTCAACGTCTTAAATGATTTAATGTTGAAAACCAAAATATACCCTGTGAAGACACTGTGAAACTTTTAGGTCTAGATATAAACAGTGACCTGAACTTTAAAGACCATGTTTTTAACATTTGCAGGAAGGCATCGAAACAATTATGTGTGTTAAGAACTGGTACATTTTTATCTAACAAGGCCAAACTCACTATTTTTAAATCTTTCATCTTATCAAATTTTAATAATGTCCACTAGCCTGACACTTTTGTAATGTTACCATCACCAGGAAAATGGAAAAGATACAGGAAATAGAAATTAGATTTATTGAAAATGATAAATCATCAACTTTAAAAACATTATTGAATAAAACACAAACTCGATTTTTTAAATGTAAACAGACTAAAAATAATGTCAAAAGAAGTTTTCAAAATTGTAAAAATAATTGGCACCTGATTTCATATCTCTAATTATAATTTGAGACAACAACAGACTGCCAGCATACCAAGGGTAAAGACAGTGGGCTACAGAAAGAGATCCTTTAAATTTGAGGCAGCTCGGGTGTGGAAGAGCCTGTCAAACAACCTTAGAAGTGCGGAAAACTACCTGGGACGGTCATCTGTGTAAATGTAGGATCTGTTCCTCGTAGACTTTGTTTAAGTTCAGTTTTTCTGCGTGTTCTATGAATGCTTGTGTGTGCTTTTTGAATTTTAGCCCTGTTTTACTATTATGTGTGACTTGTATGCTTTTATGTCCTTTATGCTTTATGATTGTATATAATCTCACGCAGTATATTTTAATTTAAGTGCTTCTAGTTCCCATTTTTTTTAGTTAAAATTGACATCACTGTTCCTTTTTTTAAATCACACTAAATTAGTGTATATCCGGTCAAATTTTAAATTTTGCTATAATAACATGTATGTATATAACACTGTCATAGTGCTTAACCCTCAGCTAGTAATACTTGTGTAACACACTAGTATTCATTATTTACCTCCAGTTTATAAATTTAACTTTAAATGCTATCTGTCTGTGATATCTTATGTGCTGCTTTACTTTTGTATCTCTATTGTTTTTACCTGTTAAATTATCCTTTGATGTGTGCCTGCTATTTTCTGAACTAGCTTTGAATTTACCTGCATGCTGTTTATCCATGTTATTTCGTATTTGTATCCTTTGTTTGTCGCAAAAATAGCACTACAGTGCTAATGTTTATTGTTTTAAATATGCGACGTTAAATAAAAATTCGTGTATCTTGTATCTTTCATAAAATCCCAATACACATCATCGATATATCCTCCTTTATCCAAAATTTCGGTCCATTCATCAATAATCTTTGAAAGTTGTAACACCGTAGATCTGCCTTCAATAAAGCCATACTGTCCCTTGCTGAAATTAACTAGTTTCTGTCTCTTATATACAGTTAAACCTATAAAAAAATATCATTTGTTTAGTTGTCACATAAAGGTTCCCAAAAAACGTGTAGGGACACGTTTCTTTAATGATTGTTTTATATATCACACTTGCTATGTTATAAAATGTGTTCACATTGCGTTCATAAAGAATGTCAGAACGAGATTATTTTTATATACTGACATTTAGTGACAAGAACCGAACTCGCATTTAATTTTTGATTGTATACAAGATTTAACCACATAATTGCTATCTAAGTCCGTGGTATAAGGTAGGAGTGAAGTGCGATGATTTGTGCCATTTCGTTGTTTTGTGTTTTCGCCCCGAAAAACAAGATTGATAAACTTTTAATGTTCGATTTTCCTAGAAAGAACGAGAATTAACATTGGTTGCAATCTACCATCGTAATAAGTTCTAGTTAAATGTTGCTCTGTAATAGCAAGTAAAATCCGGATGTTTGCCAGTGTGCGAATCCAATGTTCTCATAATTAGGTGTTTCGACTGTTAATTCCCAGTGTACATGTCAGATAAGGTTTGTTTGTACAGACAGTATTGTACATGTATATAATCTTTATTAGGGATCAGTGCTTGGTGCCGGGTATCAGGGGGCTAGGTGAGAGATACACCTTTCAGGGTCCATTAGGGGCTGAGTACTCGTGACAACATTGTCAGGTCAACTAAAAACCCTCTATCTCTCAATGACCACTGATTTACACACCTTACACCTGTAGTATTGGACGTACAGGTCAATATTTTTCTTTTTCATCTATTTTGAGGTTTCCTTTCCATTTACCCATTCGTGTCTGAAGATAATGCCCATGGGGACAACACTTACCTTACATGTCCTCAACTGTACCCGTCGGATTACCAAACTAAGGACACATTTACCATACGTGAAATATCTACGCACTTTGAACATCAATTTGGACACATTTGATTTCAGTTATTTAATAAGATTCATCAGTTTGGAAATATGAACAGTGTAAATCAATACTTTGATATTATGAAGTAACAGACCATTGTAATTATGTGTATTTTTTATCACGAACTGACTGTCAAATGATTGCAAATCCTGTACATCTTGAATGTAATTTTAAGAAGAAAGCTGTGTATATGTGTATAAGCGAGGACAATTGTAAATGTATTGCTATATCAGAGACGTATGTAATATATATATATATACGTCTCGGTTATTATCAAGTCTTTATGATAGACATGTATGTTTATTTATATATACTACTCACTTTTGTTAGGATCACTTTTATTTCTGGGCAAATGTGAAAATAAATATTTCATTTGGTTTAAAGTGAGATTATTTTTGAAAAATTGGTTCTTCTTTTAATTCATCAGCAAGCAAAAATTCCAAAAATCGTAATTACAGTCGGAAAATGAGCCACAGGAAAAGGGTAACCCTTAAAGTTGATAGCAACGAGGTATTCATTAACAAATTTAAATTGAACAAAACTCATCCTAAATAAGCATCAAAATGATATCGCGTATCCGGTTTTGTGGGATGCGTTCCACTCAGCTACCAAAGCTTTTCCAGCCCCTGGAGCGTCCTTGGCTGAATATTTCTGGCAGAGAGAGCTGTTTGCAGCATTTCCCACACATGCTCGATGGGATTTAGATCCGGTGAGCGGGCTGGCCAATCCATTCGTTTAACAGTCTCTTGCAGTCATCGTTGCTCTATGTGACCTAGCCTTATCGTCCATAAGGATGAAGTCAGGGCCGATAGCGCCAGCGTAGGGTCTGCCATAGGCATCAAGGATTTCATCGCAGTAAACGGTACCATTATGGATGACATGGAGGTCAGTTTTCCCACGAAGGCTTATGCCTCCCCACACCATCACTGACCCTCTGCCATATCAGTCATGTTTCACAACGTTACCTGCCTGGAACCTCTCCCCATGTTGTCTCCATATTCTAACGCGCCTGTCGGTGAAGTCGAGACAGAATCTGGACTCGTCAGTAAAAAGAACCGGTCCCCATTTCTGAAGAGTCCAAGTTCTGTGAGCTTGGGCCCAATCTTATCGGTCCCTAGCATGGCGCGCAGTTAAGGAAACTCGTATTGCTGGTCTACGTGACCTTAAACCAGCATCATGAAGACGGTTCGTAACTGTCTGAGTGGCTACCCGGGTACCAGAAGCATTTAGGAGGTCGTTTCGTAAAGCTGTGGCAGTCTGGAACCTGTGACGCCATGCCTGTAAGAGCAAAAGTCGGTCTTGGCGCTGCGTTGTAGCCCTAGAACGACCTCCAGCATGATGTCTGGAAGGGTTTCCGTTAGTTTGGAAACGATTCCACATTCTTGCCATCACACTTTGAGACATGCTAGCTTGCAACATTCCGATGCCCCTATTCATTTCACCGTCATTTAACCGTTGTCTGGTTCGTCTTTGTGCCATATTAAAAACAACAACACGTTAAGAATATTCATCAAATCGATTTCCTTAACAATTTGAACAACGCCTTTCTTAGCCTAGCTTAGCTTTTGAAAGGGGTGTACACATGGAAAAGCGTACACGCGCTTTTATGGTTGACTAAACACACCCACACAGGACGATTTGGAAGGCTGACATATTCGCCCAAAACAGTACGGAAGAAAAGTATAATATCCTTTCTAACATTTTGTGATTCCCCCCCCCCCCCCCCCCTCAAACTATAGGTGATCCTTAGCAAAATGTGAGTAGTATATATAACTGGACTAAATATACGGAGTCGTGTAATATTTGAAACTGAAATCCCTAATCAGACTTGCTGCATTTCAACGTTGTTAAACACGTGTCATATGGAGGCGGTATGGAAGCTACATGGAGCGACGACGTCGATGATGATGATGACAATGACGGCGACGATATTTCATGAATTTTGTTGTATTTTTCTTATTTTCCTTTTCTTTTTGTTGAAAGTTCATTTTATTCGAGGACTGAACATAACGTTTGGTGTCATGTTTTTGTAGTAGGACGAGGAATATGGATAAAGATAATGCCGTCGCTGGGGCTCGAACCAGCGACCCTTGACACTCCAGCCCGATGCTCTACCGCTACGCTTAAGGGAAGTTACCTACAGCTGACGCTAAACCCAATCAATGCACATCTTTTACACTATTCCCCCCTCTTTTAATCACCAACCCAGGCTCTTTGACTCCCCGCCAAGGGTTTTCCTACCTTGAACGGGGAGGGTCAACGGCACAAGTTTGTAGTAGGACGAGGAATAGTGATACAGATAGTGCCGTCGCTGGGGCTCGAAGCGCGACCCTTGGCTCTCAAGTCCAGGTACAGGTTCAAGTTTCAAGTTTTATTCGAACTTTAGGCCATTGGCCCATCGCAGTATACAATACATATTATACACAAATCATGGACAATGTCAGAGAATGAAGACAATTATATTCCATTATAATACCATTAATTTGTTTGCCTCATAGATGAATTTTCCTAGTAGACACAATTCTTTAATATTATGGACACTCAATAACTGAACTACTTTAAACACAGATGTTTTTTTCCAATAATAGCCTTTGATAAAACGGGATATGAGATTTTGGAATTTAGAACAGACCAATAAAAAATGAAATTCGTCCTCTACTTCAGAGGGGGAGTTACACTGTTTACAATATCTACGTTCTCTAGGTATACCTTCCAACTTCTGCAGCCAAAGAATGGATAAATGTACGGATTCGAGTTAAACAAATGCGATATCCATTTGGTACCGCTGAGCTAAAGGGAAATTGCCTAAAGCTGACGTTTGTAAGGCAACCTATAGCACATCTTTTACATTTAATTGGAACATAATTATTTTCCTCGAGAATCATCAGAAATACTAACCCTTTTTGAGTAAATTATAAAATTTGTGGTAATGATCTTTGTATACTATATATAGTCCCTGGCGTCTACTAGAGCCAGCATCAGGTTTGTAGTTGTGTCTGCATATCATTATCCGTCACAGAGTTTATTCCCAGTAATTGGAGCATCACAAATTAACTAGTTTCAATTTTATTTTAATCTTGATTTAAATTACAATTGAAGTCAGTTTCCATTTGATTTCGTCAAAACTTACAAGGATTTATATAACAGTAATGCTAGCTGCGTTATAAGCACGGAATTAGATTGTTATCTCAGTCCGTGGTTATAAGGCATTGCAGTTGTAGTTTCAAAGTTTAGACATAATTGAAATCAATTAATTTAAGTAATTATTGAATTCGTATTAAATATGCTTACTTAAGAGGATACGGATCACAAGTTTCCATTACGTTTGATATGAATACAGCTCTAGGTGAAACTCGATTATCATTACTGCTTCTAAATCGAAAACCATCCACTTTGTGAGCAAACATATTCACGTCCGTCTTCGGTTCTTCACTGCATATTTAGTTCATACTAGACTGATTCAGCAGAGCGTTTTGAAAGCCAGTGTAGTAAAATCAAGCATTTCATGAACGTCGAATAAGGAAATGAACACATTTCTATTTTTAAATTTCTAAAAATAACTCAATCTCCTATAAAAGGGTGAATTTACTCGAGAATGTTAGACAGATATGTTAAGACTTTGAACATTTCACTTCTCGGTCAAGTTTTACAGTTTCGTTTAAACACCGTAAGTACCACGTTATACTGAATTAGTTAGTCAGGCATGTTCAGTTGAACATTCACACCTGTTCTAGTGCTCAGGTAGTGAATTATTCTGACGTTTTATCAACTTTTTTCATATCGGTCTGTCGTCGATTAACCGATGTGTGGGTTGATATTTGATTAATTCTGTGGGCCCCTCTGGTTCTCCTGTCGCCTGATGTTATGAATTGGGATGGATCAATAGCCACATGTCCGTTTGTTATTTTGTATAACATCATGAGCCTGGCTTTTGTTCTTCGCTGGGCTAGGGGTTCCCATTTAAGTATATTTATCATGTTGGTGACACATCCAGGCTCTCTAGATCTATGATAATTAAATATGTATCTGGCAGCCCTACGCTGTACATTTTCAATTGCTAGGACCTGGTCTGAAATAAAAGGGTCCAAGCAAGTGGCTGCATATTCTAGTATTACATAATAATATATACGTCTCTAGCTGTTTGTATGCGCGTTTTAACGTGTTGCTACAGTGATTTGCATCAATTATAAAATTCATTATCTTTAGTTGGGCTGATTATGAAGATATAGTATGGAGTTTTTAGTAGATTTCAAGCCTTTCTCCCTGCTTGATACTAACATGAGGTGAAAAAACATATTAAGTCTCCTGATATTTATTTCCAGCTGCTGTGTTTCCATCAACACTGACATACTTTTACTTTCAAGCAGGGCAACTGAGGACTATAAATTAAAGATTCTATGTTTAAAGGGAGGTAATTCCTTCAACTCAGAATTTGTCAAACTCATAGAAATTGACAATGTTTTGTTTAAAACTACCGGTTGTCGGCCATTGGTTTCTTAAGGGTAACAATTTCACAATCTTAAATATTTCAACCAATTCCTAAACTTTTATAAGTTAAGTTTTTTAATTCAACAGAATATCGGACCAGGTTTCTTGACCTGCTGTGAGTGACTCTTTGACAATGGTGAAGACACTACATGACGTGTGCCTGACATGTATCCAGAAACGCCTGGACAAAATACCAGATGTTGGACGACGCCTTCCAAATGTACACAAAGAAATTCTGCTGGAGAGACTCGTGAACCATGACATTCTCACTGAGCATTACTTCAAGGCTGTGCAGAAGAGTTTGTTTATGAACAATCTAAGACGAGTGACCCTATACAAGAGCGATCAACTTACTGATGCAATGTTAAAGACTTTAGGAGAACGTTGTCCAAGCATGCATCAGCTGACCATACACATGTGCTCAAAAATCACAGGTTTGTCTGACTTCCTCTGACATACTTATGCTCGTAATAGATAAGCCCAGGGCCCATATTCATGTAACCTTTCTCATGGTCAAGTGTGGATTTGTGCCCAAGCCTGATTTACTGTTCCGGTTATGAATTAACAAGGAAATATTATTTTGTCAATGATTTTGGAAAAAATGGAAGAGACTTAAAGTCCAATACTGTTTTCAATGTTTACATTTGAATTTTGATCGTTTGACATGATTCAAGTGAGTTTCAAGAAAGTTGGATTGAGCACAAAACCCATGCTTCAGAGCATGAGAACAGTTTCATGAATATGGCCCCAAGGTTATAATCTCAAATAATGAGTTTGGTCTTATTACAGGACCATCGCAAAGCATTTTTTGACTATTCTACTGAACTGCAATATATCTTGGTGGGCTTATTACCAGGCATGGGTTTCTTGGTGAAAACATCAGGTTTACAACTCAACAATTCTATTCTGTGTGCCTTTTGGCAAATAAGTTGAAAATGCTAATTTAATACAGATTATGAGATACCATATTTTAATCAAATAGTAACTAGTATCTAGTAGTAATTTCTAAGCCAATAACCTCAACTTGAGAAGTTTTTTTTTTGATATTGTTAGTTAATTTTTTCGATGCTGTGTAATACAACTGTACATCAATCTCATTATTATCTCATTATTAGCTCACCTATTATTAGCTCATTATTAGCTCACCTGGCACTTTGTGCCAGGTGAGCTTATGCCGTGTCGTCCGTCCGTCTGTCCATCGTCCGGCATCAATATTTTAATTTTAACGACTTCTTCTTAATAACCGAAAGGCCTAGGGTGATGATATTTGGCCAGAAGCAAACTGGGATGAAGGGCTATAAAGTTTGTTAAAATTATTGACCTTCACCCATTTTCAAGGTCACTGGGGTCAAATATGTTAAAAACTTTAAACATCTTCTTTTCAATAACCAAAATGCCCAAGGTGATGATATATGGCCAGTAGCATGCTGGGGTAAAGGGCTATCAAGTTTGTTCAAATGAATGACCTTCATCTATATTCAAGGTCATGGGGCCAAATTTTTGAAAAACATTTAACAACTTCTTCTGACTTACCAAAATGCACAGGGTGATGATATTTGGCCAGTAGCATGCTGAAATGAAGGGCTACAAAGTTTGTTCAAATAAATGACCTTCACCCATATTCAAGGTCACAGGGGTCAAATATGTTAACATTTTTAAACAACTTCTTCCCAATAACCAAAATGTTCAGGGTGATGATATTTTGCCAGTAGCATGCTGGGGTAAAGGACTATCAAGTTTGTTCAAATAAATGACCTTCACCTATATTCAAGGTCACAGGGGTCAAATATGTGAAAAACATTAAACATTACTTCTTCTGAATAACCAAAATGCACAGGGTGATGATATTTGGCCAGAAGCATGCTGAGATGAAGGGCTACACAGTTTGTTCAAATGAATGACCTTCACCCATGTTTAAGGTCACAGGGGTCAAATATGTTAAAAACTTTCAACAACCTCTTCCGAATAACCAAAATGCCCAGGGTGATGATATTTAGTCAGTAGCATACTAGGATCAAGGGCTACCAAGTTTGTTTAAATGGATGACCTTGAATCATATTCAAGGTCACAAGGAGCAAATATGTTCAAAATATTTAAACAACTTGTTTTGAATAACTAAAAGGCTCAGGATGTTGATATTTAGTCAGTAGCATGCTGGGATCAAGGACTACTATGTTTGTTAAAGTGAATGACTTTGACTTATATTCATGGTCAAGGGGTCAAATTTGTTTAAAATCTTTAAACGACCTCTTCTGAATAACCATGGCTCCTAGGATGTTGATACTTTGCAAGTTGCATCCTGAGATGAAAGGCTATAAAATTTGTTCAACTTCAACATAATGACTTTGTTCGACTTTTAATCACAAGGGGTGAAATGTTTTTAAAAAAAATAGCAGGTTCTTTTGAATGAATTTTAATCATAAATACTGATATTTTGCCTGTAGCTTTGTTTTAGATCACTTTTAAGGTTACAAGTGTGAGATTTATACCAGGTGAGCGATGCAGGCCCATTGGGCCTCTTGTTATCTCCATTCCACGGAAGGTTATTTTTTTTTCTAACAGTCATTACTACTGACATTAGTTTCAAAGGTAATTATAAATACTGATATTCCCAATTGACAATGATGAAAACTGTCCGTGTCTACACTTCACAGATAATGGTATAAAGTCTGTGACAAAAACACAGAAGGAATTGATGATTCTGGAGCTGAGGAAGCTAGCAAACTTTACAGGGAAAGGCCTGGAACTTCTCAAGTCTCCAACATTAAAGTTGCTAGATCTCCGTGGCTGTAATGCTGTAACCAATGAAGGTAGGTAAAAGCAGGTATATTCAATGATAGTCGGAATTTACAATATGATTTTAAACAGCCATCAAAACATTGACCCCTCTAGGTGTCCTCCCCCAACTCCCAAATTACACCAAACCTACTATTTTTTGTAACAATTATTTCTGTTGAAAATTCAGCAAAACTTTGCGAGTATCAAACCTTACAAAAATATCTAGAACCAAGTCAATTTTTGCCTGGGTTTCTACATTTCATTTGTGGAGAGTCTGGCTAAACTTTCATCAAGAAAATTCCTTTACAGAGGTTTTCCGTAAGAAAGAATTATTTAAATTCAGGAAAAACTTTGTTAAACTTAACTTCTGTATTGCTCTCCTCCTATAGAAAAAGACTTTATGAAACTCCGGCCTGTAAGATTGGGAGAAGATGGCAGGGAGAGAAAGGGAGGTTATCTATAAATTAATTAGATATTGTAATGTGTTAAAATTGTAATGTCTTTGAGGATTTCGACTGCTTTTATACTGATTCGGAGATTTGAAAATGAAAGTCCTAACATAACAGAACTTCAAGATAGGGGATGGGTTTATTACTGGGCATCCTCTCTTTGCATTGAAAGTGAGGAAATAGGGAACAGGCATCCTCCATACTACACGGGTTACGCTCACTTCCGCTCTCTGCATCCCTGGGATATGTCATAGCAAAATTGAAGGCATATGGCTAGCTATATGATTGGTCTAAAGTAAAAAAAACTGACCGGTCTTCAGGGCGATACCTGATCTTTGAAGATTACAGATGAGCAAGCAACACCCAACTTCAAAGCCAGTAAAGTTTACCGTTTCATGCGGACGAGAGATTATTTTGATGAATATCAAAGGATCAAACTAGTATTATCATCTGATTCGCGAGGTGGGTCACACTGAGCCTTCAATTTTTTTCTTGACATATTCCAGGGGTTCAGAGAGTGTAGGTTAGTGTATTCCCTTGAGTATCGAGGATGGGGAACAGGGGGTTCATTGCTAGGCGTGGGCTTACCACTGCTAAGATATGGTAGTTCATGATGTGCCCATATCATTTGATATTTATACAAAACAAGTGTAGTTCGTTTAAAATCAACATATGCTTGTTTTATATATTTCAGCTGTTGAAACGGTGACGAGAAACAATCCTACCATTTCTAGTCTAATAATTTATGACTGCGGCCAGCTATCTCCTCAAGTGTTTGCCTCGATAGCTCAGGCACTTAGACACAATCTGGTAGGCGATTTTATCTGTTCATTTTGAGGGATTTGTTCTCTTTAAATTTTCTTTGACTCTGCAACATTTTCTGAGTTTACATTAGCACTATTTAGCAGAAATCTTTTTACAGGTTCATTTTGAATGATTTGGAGTTAAAGATAATGAAAATTTGTCAGTAGCTTCAATTTCATCCACTTCGAAGGTTGCAACTGTGAAATTAAAACCAGGTGAACAATGCATGTCCATTGAGTGTCTTGTTTTTAAAATTGAAATAAACAGGATATTTTCATGGCTTATTATTAAGAGATGTCAGAAAAAAACCTTATTACTAATTTAATATATTTTGTTTTTAAGGAAGAAATTGAGGGATGTCCACGCCCAATGACAGATGAAAATATCACCGCTCTGGCCAGATTTTGTCCCAACCTTACAAAGTAAGAAGAGTTGTAAAAGGATTAAGCTGGATTTGTGAAACTCCTTCACTGGCGTGTGAATTTTATCTTGATTGTGACCTACATGTGTTGTGGACCTTGATGCAAGGTGGCCATCATGGATTTTGAAAGTTAAAGTTTGTTATCGCTATTTCTCTAAAAGTACTTGTCAGATCTTTCTCAGATTTCATATGCAGGTTTCCCTTAGAGCTTTCTTAAATGTCGTATATATTATTTCCATTGATCCATATGTCAGATTTGTCAGTTTTGCATGTTCAATTTTGAAATTGATTGAAGTAAAGCCTTTATTCTGACCCTAAAACTACTACATCCTTGGATAGAATATAGAACTTCTCTTACCCTGGACAGGTGTATCTTCAGAATCTCTCATCCCCTTGGGAGGGAGAAAGGGGGAATCTCAGGGGGTGAGGGCAGATTCTAAAGTTGCCAAACTTGAGGCTTTGCTGATTATTTGGCGACAATTAGGAATCTTTCCGTCTTGGTTGAGATTCCCAATCTCACCTCAAGGTGGTCAATGATTCTTTTTCTCTTACCCTGTTCACCCATGGTGTATCATATACATAATGTAATGCTAACGTTCCAGGCTAAAATAATTGTTGACTTGAAGTTATTGTATTGTTGATATGACGTCATACAGTTGTTATAAATAGGGTAATCCCCCCATCTCAACCCTAGGGTGAAACAAGGATATTTCACACCGGGAAAAGTGTGAATACACCTGTCCAGGGTAAGAGAAATTCTTGTCTCACCCGAGGGTTGAGTCACAGGGATTCCCTTCTCACTTGTACAACGTCTCATCAACAATACAATAACATGACGTCAACAATGCTTTAACATCGTGCCGTCAATGCATTGAGCCCATAACGTCAACATTGCATAATGAATATGACAAAGTCAACTGGGTAAGGGAAAAAAAATCATTCACCCCCTTGAGGTGAGATGATGAATCTCAACCCTCAGGGAAAGATTCTTAAGTTGCCAAATACTTGGCATGTCCCGTGTTTTGTGACTTAAGAATCTTTCCCTGAGGGTTGAGATTCCCCTATCTTTGGGGGCTTATTTGCGAGAGGTGGCTTATTCGTGGTCAAATTGGTACCTACATATGATAGACTCTGTATGTCTTGCTGTAAATAATATATTTCTATCTGTATACCTTTCTATTTTCAGTTTAAATCTACTTGGAAGCTCAAAACTGACTGGGAATGCTTTGCTTGAGGTAAGTATTATTTTGGACATTGATTACATTTTGTATTACTATTTGAGAGCATATTGCAGTTACATATATCTTTGTAAAAATGATATTGTATCCCTTACACAAGTCGAATTGCAAAGTTTGATAATATGATACAAAATTATCATTTACTTTTGAATATTTATCTGTAATTGTGGTTTAATTTGATAGAAAGGAGATATTCAGTGCTCGAATTATGCAGCAAAAACAGTTTTGAATTTGCACCATTCATTCATATAAAATTGGCAGAGGTGAATTATTTGTTATAAATTGTCAAAAGGCAAATATATTATAACGGTTGACAATATTCACATGTTACATTTGTGGAGTTGTCGGTGGTGCATATCTCCACCAGCCCTACACCGGGATCTAGTAAAATTTTACGTCAAGTTGTTTAACAATTTTCAATGTTAATTATGGATATATTGATTGCGTTTAGTGATGAGCAATCGGTTTAAAATCATAATCAATAATCAGTTTGTAATTGGAAGTAGTAAACTGATTGATGATCAATTGCATTATAATTGTATCGGACTGAATTCCCAACTAAAGTGACAACACTATGGTCACACTAATAGACAAAGTTATTTACTATACATAAGGTTTCCTCATTTAAATATTATTGGATTTCTTTTTTATGGTTTTCTAGTATTACTATCAATCATATTATAAAGATATAAATATAAATATTGTAAACTTTTTACACTTGAGTTAAGTAATGAACAAATTATTTTGGTTATGGAATTCGTAATTGACAATTAGAATTGGAAAGAGTAAACCAATCAGTCTTCAATTATAATCAATCATTGGCCTATCACAAATAGAACATTTCCGAAAAATTGCCAGCAGGCTTGTACTCTTAAACTTGAAACAGTACACCCCTGGACGTATGCTAATCATTAATAATGATAATAATAATTTGAGGTTCTTGTATACCGCATTATCACAACCTAGATTGTAGGTTCACAAATTATTATCCGTGGTTATAGGGCCTTTGCAACCAGCCAATATCTTTCTCAACTCCCTAGGGAGCATACAGCCGGTGCTGCCATTTCGGTGCTCACAGCTAGCATTCTACAATTCTAACAATGCCCAACCGGAGTCATTTACAGCTGAGTAGACTGGAACAAGCGGAGTAAAGTATCTTGCGCAAAGATACAAAACAGTGCCGTGCCGTGACTCGAACCCGCAACCCTTCGTTCACGAGGGGTTCTGTTCTTCGACTAACAGATATCTTGTATTGACAGTTATCCCAGGGATGTACCAGGTTAGAATCGCTGGACCTATCCTACTGTTACGGGCTGCAGGAATCTCCCGACAACCAATTCCTCTGGACCCTGCCCACCTCTCTCACACACCTATCTCTCTGTGGAGTTCTACTGGCAGATGAAGATCTGGTCGTAGAAACTTTACAACGGTTGAGGCATCTCAAGTCTGTAAGACTGTGTGGCATTCCTGCCATCAATGACATCACCTTTCCAAAGGTACACAAACTGCCAAAGCATCTGTTTTCTCAAAGAAAAGTGTGAAATCGTAGTAATGAATATGATTGATTGGGTTTATGCAAGTAGAACTTCCTCAACAAATGACGGTTTTCTGTAAAGTGTGTCTTACTAAAGGTAATTTTTGAGATATATATTTTTTCACAAAGTCCTTATTTTTTTTTTTTAATAAATCAATTTTGCTTCGATAACACTGAATAAATCCTGATAATTGTTCCCAAATTTTCCGCTGAGGAATGAAGAACCATAACTACCGGGACCAGACCGCAGATGATGGGTTACACCCTGCAGTCAACTTATTACTTGTACTCAGTAGCAAAAGCTACCTGTACCCAATGGTTGTAAGTCTCCAAATCAGTAGTCATCACCACAAATTACCAATTTTATTATGGGTAAAAATTGTGTCATCAAAAAATATCGTCAAATCTAAAGTAGTGTTGCCATTTGGCGAATTGGCGATTGTGAATGTGATCCCTGTGTCCCACAAACAAGGGCCACAAATGCTTTGAATAATAGCCTAGTAAGTCATTGGTTTTGGTTTCTTTTTGTATTTGTTATGCTTGGTGAAATAATTTTGCTTTTGATTAGAAGAATGATTATGTAGCGACAAATGCTGTTAAAATTGATTGATCAAGTTTGGTCATAGGGTTGGGAAGGGGGTGTCAGTAACAAAATCAAAATGGCAGCTGTCCTATGCTTCATTTTTCAAACCAATATTTTGAAACCCATGGAGTACCTAATTGTCAACTTTTAACAAATTAGGTAACGTAATGCTACCACCTTAAATCCTTTATCTGTGTGGAATCAATATAGAAACATGTCCTCTCTCAGTTAGAATGTAGACATCATCAAATACAATATGGAACGTCATGATGGTGCTGCTGAGAAAATATCATAATTCATAGTATTTTGTACAAAAATCATCATTGATTTCGTAAGGAAAACATTGCATGTCTGTTTCTTTGTATGGTTTGTCCTTAACCCCTACAGGATTATATAGGGAGTCAGTAAGACCCATACACAGTAAGGCCCATACAAATCACATAGATATCAACTCATTCACCCCTGAAGACACATTTTAACTCTTCCAATTCATAGGTTGGAATAGTTCATTATGAAATTTCAGGGGTGAATCACTTAATGTAACCACTGCTGTTATTGTCTTTTGACAGATCCTGCAACACATTGGAGGGAGCCTTGAGGTTATAGATATCAGCGGATCACGGGTCCTGACAGACGTGGGTCTGGCAGCTGTGGCCAAGTACTGTACATGTCTACTTGAACTCGACCTCAGTATCTCTAAACTGTTGACCGGTCACACCCTGTTGCCCCTCCTACGGGACCCAGAGAGAGCTCCACTCCTTAGAAAGATTTTCTTGAGTGTACAAAAGGTACTTATACTCACAGGAACATGGGGCACCTAGGTTGCATTGGTAGGATTGAACTTGAAGAGCGTTTATAAATGTACATACTACAGTGGAACCCACCTATTATGATATTCTATTTGCTAGAGAAAAATATGATAACCAATGTATATTATGATAAATGATCAAGCTGTTTTTCGATCGTTTTTAGGTTGTCTGAACTGGAAGTGAGATGCCCTATAATTATCAGACATAGATAGATGTGGAAATATGGGAATATATAAATATAAATTGATTTTTTTATAATTGAAATAAATTGTTAATTGTGATTTATATCATTGTTTAAGAAAAATTTGAGAAAATTGCATTTTGCCTTTGTAACAATCAGTATGTAAATTCCACTTTCACTTTCAAATGACTTTGAGCAATTCCTGAGAAATATTGTTATACTACATGCTAGCTAAGGACACGGTAATGTAAGTCAGTAGGGTGAAATAAGTGATATAAATAGTGACGATTTACCTATTTTGTGATGAAAAGTTGTGTTACATTTTGTCCCAGGAGCGTAATAATATTTTGCCGCGCTATGTTAAATTGAAAGATCAGCACGTCATTGTTTGTCTGACTTTTTGTATCCTTACAATTTGTAAATTCTTATCCCTATGCAAGATTAAACATTAATCAACTGAGCAGTGATAGTCATTGACCGAGTGCAATGCTGGGAATATAAACGTAGATGTCTGATCATAATACACCGATATACCAACTCCAGCACATATAGGCATATGTTACACACACGGAGGCACATCCTTAAATGATCTTATCTGTTAATAAGATGCTTAACCGAATAAACCAAACAAGTCATAATATCGGCACCCTAACCAACTGATCTAGCTAATTAGCAATATTTCCCTGGTCCAGCCCAACTACTTGTATATTAAAAAAACACAAAATTAAGGGGAGATCACTCTATGTATAGAAAAATCTGGGGTAGAATTCTTCAGTGATTTGCCTGCAGTGTGACAGGAATTTTTCAGGTATAATTTGAATGAGGGGATATTTTCATATTAAAACTGAAAGCAAAATATGCACATTCTGGAATTCAGAATGATCATTTATTGATAGAGTGTACAAAACTATTACTATTTCCACAAATTGAAATTGTGATGCAACTGAATCCCGTTGTTGAAAATAATAGACATCATTACAAATATTGTTTGATCATTAGATACAGGCGGAAGTGCTGATGGCAATGGCAGAGAGGTGTTGTAACCTGGAGAAATTTGATGCCGCCGGAGTGGAAAAGGTGTCGGATCACTTGTTGATGACAATGGCAGCGAACTGTCCGCGACTGAAGCACGTCGGAATAAAAGGATGCAAACAGGTACAGACATCTTCAGAACTATACTTTAAGAACAAGAGGGTAAACTCACCACAGTTGAAGAGTTTAAAATGCTGTCGGATATACAGCAGATAGAAAAGAAAGTCTTGGGAAGGGCAAATTCAACACGGAGTAATAACATTTATTATAATAGCTTTAAGTGTATCCGAATTGATTATTTTATGAATTATTTATTACTGTGAAATCACTAACTTTCTAGTTTTTAGCTCCTCTGGTCCAAAGGACCATGGTGAGCTTATGCCATACTGCAGCGTCCATCGTCCGTCAACTGTCATTCAACTTTTCCTTTAAAACGCTACTTCTCCTGAATGGCCCAGTAGATTTTGACAAAATTTGGTCTGAAGCATCCTTAGGCCAAGGGGACTCAATTGTATAAACAGTGGATGTGGCCCCCCTGGGCCCAATAAGGGAAATAGAGGTTAAACATTTAAAACACTTTTTCTTTCGTATGGATTTAAGGATTTTATCTGAATTTAGTCTGGAGCATCCTTTTCCCAAGTGACTCACATTTGTATAATCAGTGGGCGTGGCCCCCCTGGGGGCAGAGGGGTGGGGCCCAATAGAGGTAATAGAGGTAAATCTTTAAAATCCTTCTTCTACCATAGGGATTAAGTTGGTCTGGAGCATCCTTGGGCTAAAGGAACTCAATTTTGTATAAACAGTGAGTGTAGCCCCCCTGGGGGCAGGGGGGCGAGGCCCAATAGGGGAAACATAGCTAATTCTTCAAAATCCCCCTTTTCCTGTAGGAATGACAGGAGTTTTGTCTAATTGCATATAAATATAACCCCTGAGTAACCATGTAAATACATGTACACTACCAGCAACATCTAGCTATTTCAACTTCAATTTTGCTAACATTTTCAGGTGAGCGATACAGCTCCTCTGGGCCTCTTGTTTTTATTCCGTTTATTTCGTGGGTAATCTTCATCCACAAAATCATTGGTCCACGAAATAATTACAAGTTTGATATACAGCAATTCTCCGTTTGAATGGGTATCTGTAAACCATGAATTCATGTACTCACGAAATGGTGTTTTGTCTGGAAACTATGAAATTTGGGCCCCATGAAAATATATGATTTCACATTGTTTGGTGTTTATGTGAAGGGAAGGTTTAAAATTGATTTGTTCATAAAGCTTACATTGACCACTGCCATTTAGTGGCCAGGGAGTGGGGGGATATATAGTGTTACCCGTGTAAATCCATCTCTCGATTCCTTTAAACTGTGTATCTTCAAATATAGAACACCAACTATCCCTTCATTCTGACATCCTTTCTCCCTTCACAAACGTACATATTGCATAATTTTATATGTACATCTGGTTAGAAATGTATATTTTCTTTAAAAAAAATCAATGTTGATTGATAAATTAGGTTTTGTGTTGGTTGAAGAAAACCCAGTTGATCTAGCAGACCAACACCTTTTTATCTCCAATTGTGAAGTACCATCCCACCTCCCTCCATTGGTCCTACCTTTGAATCATATCTGATGTTAAAACACATTCTTGATAATTTACATAGCGAGACTCTTGATTCATAATGTTTCAGTGGTGTTCTCATTTTAGCATGTTTCCTGCTTTAAATACTGTATACAGAAAAAACTTCACTGGTAAAATCAATATCCACTCACCATTAATGTTGCCTTCTGTTTTGATTATGTTTATCATTTTTTTGCTAAAAGTTTGTTGTTATGATAAATTCGCCCTTCTTGCAGAACGCCAAAATGATGATCAAACTTCGGCGAAAGTTGTCCAGTATATAGCATAGCATTGAAATATGATTACAGTAGTTGGACTTCTTGTGTATTATTTTCTGTTGCATACATTAATTTGTGAGTGCGCCAAATCATGAATGTGCACTTAAAATATGATGAGAATATGATTAAAATATGTTTTTTTTTGAAGATTTTGTTTCAAAATGTTGAAAATATTTTGATCTGTTAAAATGTGATATTATACTAAAATTAAGTGCACTCGAGTCAGCATTTCAGCAGTAATTACTCAGTGTTGGTTATATTTACCTGTGTAGGTGACTGACACAGGAGTGTGTGCGATCGCTCGTTGCTGTCCTCTGAAGTCCCTGGTGTTGTCGGGGATACAGTCGATCACTGACAAAACAGTGTTCACTGTGTCAAACCACTGCCACAACCTCGAGGAGATCTATCTCAATGGCTGCTCGAACGTGTCCACGACCACCATCAACTATCTTATAGTGAGTACCAGTTACCTTAGTGTTGAATTACTGAGAGCATTTCATTGTCTGAAAATGGTCCTTGAAAGGGTTGGAATGCATGGTTGTTGTCTGTGCAGTGGCACAGCAGAATAATATTTCTATCGGTGTACGACTTTTCCGGTATTTTTATCAGATTTTTGGGAACAAATTAAATTATCAAGGATAACAAGATTTGATTGTTCATGTTTCAGTCATTGGTAAAAGCTATTTTGAGAAACGTTTTCTCGCAAAATTTTCATTGAATCTTTTCCAATAATGCACATAAAAAAGTCGAAATTCAACATATGATCGAGATTTTATGAATTCGATGTTTTTTCTTTCAATCATTAATTGATACAACTTGGTTTGTTGATTTCCAGGACAATTGTTTACCAAGAGTGTACGTCCAGCACAAGACGCCCAACCTCGTCTCGGAGCACATAATGGGCAAGAACATAGACACAGGAGAGTTCTGTCGGATGGACTTATTAATGGATAGTGGAAGTGCTAGATAGCCGTTGTATCAGGTTTCTTACAGAATGTTAACACAAAAGAGTTCTGCAGAATGGACCTAACACATATAAATTGAAATCCCAGATAGCTAGGATTCTGACAGTTTGTTGACAAAGAAGAGTTCTTCAGAATGGACCTAACACATATAAATGGAAATCCCAGATAGCCATTTTACTAGGATTCTGATTGTAACTTTACAAAGAAGTGTTCTGCAAAATGGCCAAACTAATGGTTGGTGGAAGTGCTAGCTAGCCATTTTTTGATTTTATCAGGATTTTCTGCAGGATGGACCTAAATCCTTGATGTCGTAAGTAGCCATTTTACCAGGATTCTAATAGAACCTTTTTACAAAAGAGTTCTGGAGGATGGACTCAATACATGTGGAAGTGCCAGATAGCTTTTTAATGAGGAATCTATACAGTGTTGATGTGATTTGCTAAAACACAAATTTGAATCTTTTCTAAAACTTTGATAATGGAGTCATACACGCAATATGCATATCATTATAAACACATATTTTATCACACAATAGTACATTGGCTATATTAGCACAGTAAGATATTAGCACATCAAACTTCCTTGGACCAATGAACTTTAAATATTTGTCTATAGTTGGTACTGTATGTAGATTAGAACATCCAAAATAGGTTGTGTAAAAAAAGCATTAAATATTTAACTTTTTCACCCCTAGGTAACTTGAGTAGACTCGACCATACATTCATCTGGATGAGTCCATTATGGTCCACAGTGGTGAAAGGGTTAAGAATATTGCCTAAAATATGTATTTGTTTGAAGAGATGGGCTGATGATCGATTAGTATCAAAAGTCAATCGGTTTGCCCATTCCGATTCTGATTATAAATTCTGTAGTCGATATAATCATTTAATTATTGAAATGTGAGTGTCAAATGTATTCAAGGAAAAGTATGCATTGAAAGCCATGTATACTTATGATATTTACTATATGATTGACAAAACTGCATAAAAGTTGCTTGAAATCAATTCATTATAAAAAAAAGAAACCTAATGCATAGTTAACAACTCTGTCTATTGATGTAACAGTAGTGTTCTCAGTATATTTGGGTAGTCAGTCCCATAAAGTATTAAGTCATAAACCGATTGTATAATCGAATCATCAATTGGTTTACTACTTTGAATTACAAACCGATTTACAATTTTGATTTTATACCGATAGCCCGTCACTATGTGTATGGCATCTTTGTTTTATTTCAAGCATATAGCTGAATTTGTTTTTGGTGATTCAGACCTAAAAAGTCAATTTTGTCGAACATAACAATTTTATCATAAGTACTTTAGAGTATATTATAGCATATAGGTACGTGTATTAAAGAAGCTACCAGATCTCCGCCTTGGTCCCACTGTATAATTTCTGTGAGGGTTGAGTCCCCAGTAATATAATCTGAAATACATTAAAATCACGGCATATTGCTACTATTTGTAAACCAAACTTAAATGCTTATCAAGGAGTTTGGCAAACGACTGAAGGAGATATTAATGGAGATTTATTAAATTTTAATTTTCCCATTGAAAACCATATATATATATCACGATTATGGCAGAATTCTAATATTTTTTACGAGTGCTTTATGCAGAAAACAGGTATGTTCTGCCATACAAGTGAGTTGTTCAATAGGACACCAAAGATTCGTTTGTTACATTTTCAAAGTACCTAACGTGGCGACAATGTTACTGCATGATAAAAGATGGGCATAGTATACATAAAAAGGTATTTTAAGATAATGGAAGTGTGAAATATATTGCCAGTAAACGAGATGGCAGATTGAATATGTTTAATAATATCAAGTGTAAATGTACTTGATGTTAATGCTAATGTTTCAGCATTGTTTAGTTTATTTACGCGAGCATTATTTATTGTTATTACTAGAATTTATCTTTTGATTTAAACAAAGTTGCATGCTTTTGTATTTCAGTTCTAAAATTATTCACTTGTAAAATGTTTTTCGGCACAGACACATAACTATTTAAGGTTTGTAGGAATAGAATAAAAAGATATATATAAAATATATATATATAAATTTATATAACAGATATATATATACATGTATATATAAAATGGGTAAATTAAAAAAGACGTTTTAGATGTTACATTCTTCACTGACATTTTAATACCAGTGTGAAAAATTTAGTCTGAAATGTAATGTTTTTCTTTTGTTAATTTACCCATTGCTAACAAAATTACCATGTTTTAATTGCGATTTATATTTATGTATTCAACACAGTAGAATTATACCACATCATATCCTAAACCTTTGGACCAACATTCATTTATACATTATGTCAAATAATTTGATATAATTTGTGTTTCTATTTTTATCATATCATCATTTTAAAAATAGTTTGATATCTTTTGTCTGTGATATAGATATATATTCATGTATATTCAAGTCCCACTTAACAGAAACAACTTTAAATAAAGTTTTAATATATATAGGTCAGTGTTTGGTGGTTTTCAATTTTTCTGGACAATTTCAAAAAATATTTTTTGAGAGCCTGTCACTTCAGTCCTAGTCTCTGGTAACAGAATAGAAGGGGTGAACTTGACATGAATATACCTTAAGGATCCCTGTCCCACTATCAAAAATTGTAACTTTGCTTTAGAATTCCTGGCGTAATTCTTACATTTATAAAATACTTCTAAAATCAAATCTTGTAGAACTTTTATGAAAAAATGAAGAAGGAATAAAGAAGAAAAAATCTGCAACAGCGTTCTGAGTGTAAAAAAATATTAAGGCGAACTAGGACTTGAGCCATGAACCCTAACCCAGTCGCGCTAAAGTAATATTCATAACGAAACAAAAGTGAGGTTACGGTAATGTATGTACGAGAATCTGTAGTGAAATTTTCTAGTGTTAATACCTGCAGTGAGAAAGGGATCGATTCAGCACTTGCTGTCAACTAGGAGTAACTTTTTAAGATACAAATCTAAAACTTAAACCAATGAAAAAGTCAAAGAATCACATGATATTTTATATTGAAGTCTTAAAATAGAAAAAAATATATATTATAATTAACATTTACATGTAGGATAACACATACATAATCTGGACTCAACCACTCACTCAAGACAGCAACAGAAAACAACAGGAGTAGACCAGACTATATCTTAAAAAAACTGTTCTCGAATTTCTTATTTGTCAAGATCTTGCAACAGGTTCAGAAAATGAACTGGCATTTCCCCAAGACTGTTTAGGATAAAAAAAATAACAATGAATTTGGGTATTAAAAGTATTGCAAGCACACCTTGAATACAAAGTAGATTTGCCAAAATTTCTAGCCCATTAATAATAGTTATTTCGTTGACTAATGTAATATACTGTGACAGGTATCAGTTTTGATACAGATCTCTTAAGATATAAATTGATAAAATCCAATATTCTACTGGCTAAATGTATCTAACTCTGCAGTGAAGCTCGCAATGGCAAACAGAATGGGAATATATGACTTACTAAAATATGAACGGAACGCCTCCATGGGTAAAGTTTAACGCGAAGAATGTTGATATATATACTTATATCAGAATCTTCTCGAGTTTGGACGAACCTAAATGTATATGTTCTTCAACTACAATGAGAGAGAATTGTTGTGTTCGTTTTGATCTCTTCAAATTAGGACTCAATGGCATACGATATTGGCTATATATCAAGAGTTGAAATAGCAACTGTGTATACTTTAAAATAGTTGTATTTAAATAGTTGTATTGAATTTAGATGTGTCAAATTGATTAAGCATGACCTCCAATTGACCCCCTGATCGGCCTAAGGGGTTATTAACAAAACTGTTCTAAAATCATCTAGTGTTGCATGAATGTAAGAGGTTTGGGAGTTGGGATGTGTCAAATTCTGGTTGGTTTAAAAAACGAAGAAAAAACAAAAATGAAAATAAATTGGAAGATACTCAGAAAGTCAGTTAAATCTTGGTTATCAATTAAAAATCGATTTTAAACTGTACAAAGCTGAAATCTTCAATGCGAATAAATTTAGATACATGTCATACTATCTATTAAGTTTGTATCGTTCTTGCATCAAACCTTTAGGGAAAAAACCAAAATAATCAGGTGAGGAATTTAAGGACTTATTGGCCCCTTGTTAGATTTGTTCATATTTTGTTGAAATAGCTTGACATGATGTAAATCATTTAAAAAGACGACAGAGGAAATAAATAAGAAAATAAAAGTTTAAAAATATTTTTGCCTTGACGACTGTATTTAATAATATACACAAAAACAGCTGCAGACGAAGGTCTCGTAACATATACATTGCTAATGGAATTGTGTTTACTCCTTTAAAAAAAAAAACAAAAAAAACCCATGAAAAGTACAACACACATAAAGTATAAACATTAAAGATCCGTTTTTGAAAACATCTTAATGATATCCACATGGAAAACCTTCAGTAATTTTTCTTTCAAAACCTTAATAGCAATGTTTATTTTTAAAACATTGGGATTCGTTTGAAGGTAGCGATCAATATTTTATGTTTGAAGGATGTTAATGTTTTATATTGAATTTAAATAGAAAACTGACAATTTTACAAAGCTTTACAGGGCGACAAAACCTTCTAGGTCACTTGATGAGACAGTCTGTCTTCGGGACTTTGACTTTATATACATATGTTATTCTTGGTCCAGAATCAACAAAAGGTAGTTTAAACTCATACAAATGACATTGGCTTACTCTCAAGGTTTCACAGGGTTCAAATATGTCTAAACATCAAACAAAACTTTGTAAAAACGCAGAAGGTCTTGAGTAATAATATTAAGGTTGGCTTTGTAGACCAGCAGTGTGGAATTTTTTTATTTTTATTTTTTATTTTTTTTTATTTTATTTTTTATATATAATGCATTTAGATAAAGGCCAACTTTGAATGTTGACCAGTGTCCACAAGATTAACAGCTTGAAGAATCTCCTTCTTTGGCTCCATAAGTCCCATGGTCATGGTTTGTAGACTAGAAGTTTGATTTTGTCTTAGTCCTTGGGTCAAAAACAAATTTGAACTAAGTGCTTAAAACAGTCCTATTATATAACAATGTGTATGCGTACTTAGCATGAAGATAGCAGTACACGTATACAAGCGGGATCAGCCCCGACATATGGCTATGTCAATATTGAACTGATGGCATACCTGCTTCAAAAAGCAAAACCCCGATATGAAAATTCCATTTTGATCAGATTATAATTCAGCATCTCGTTTTGTCTCAATATGCCGACAACGGGAGACCCAGGGATATAAGTTTAGATAAACAACACGAACTGCAAATGAAGACTAACAACGTAAATTCAGTAGGGTTTCCACAGCAATGCTTACGTTCAATGAGATGCCGGAGGCTTTTTTCTGCCAACTTCGCAGGATTGCCTATTTTCATCAAATTCGTTGATATGATTCGTAATTCAAAACATTTCAATCCATTTCTTTTAAGCTTTCATATTTTACCATATCCTTAAGCAGGGCTTAATACATATTCATGTTTCAGTTCATTTTAATCAATCTTTATTAAAAAAAAATGCTATGCCTTGATATTTTTATTTTAAGGTTCAGCAGTTCTTTGTTTCAATCAACAACTATAGCAAGTTTTTTAAACATGCGATCAATATGGCTCAAACGAATTTCACCGCGTGGAGGATGTCCGGATGGAAAAGTTCAATATTTAAATGTCTTTGTAAGGGACAGGAAGGGGAGAAGGGAACCTTGCAAATGATACAGGGACACACACACCAATGAATGACTTACTTACATAATCCCTCTCGGAATGCAAGGTTAGTCAAACACTGTATAGATTTGTACTTTGACAAGGTTTCCTGTCTATATACCATTTTTAGTCTGCCTCAATTATTATAGGCTATGTCCTGATGCTGAAAATATATTTCACCGAGATTAAAATCACATGGTCTAGTCTAAAGCGTGTTTTGTATTTAGAAGTTACAGTAAACATGTGGTATTTTCTCGATCACGTCATGACAGGTCCGACAACTAACAGACATTTAAATCTGGGGTCCTATTAACATTGATTGGTTCATTGGTTCGTTGTAGCATATACCGTTGTAAGCGTTGACTCGCTTCTTAAGATAGTTTCAAAATAGTTCAGAAGGCTCAAGGTAACAGATTCTGATCTTGATAGAGTCACATGACGATGCACGTGACTTTTGCATTTCCTACGACGTAAATCAGCACTTGCAGCACCGTAAAGAACATATGCCACACATACAAACAATTGTAATGTTAAGCATCGTGATTCTTATTTCGGGACAACTTGTGCAGGTTATAAATGGATTGGAACTATCCAACCTACAAATCGGTTTCACGTTGAAATCGAGTTCTTATGTTGTCAAAGAAAACATGGGAGTTTTCTTGCTTGTGCGCAAAAACATGTGGCTTGTCGACCGACTGTTGTTCATTCAACCACGACTCCTCTCATCTCAGATGTATACTAAAACTTCGTTACTTCTAAACAAGCGATTGGTTCGTTGTTCCAAAAGAAAGCTGGTTATGTGTACGGAGACAGCAGCACTATGGAAGGGGTAACTGATCAGGATAGTTTTTTTTATGAAATATCACTAGCGATTATTTCTCCAGTTTCTTGTTTGTTGTCATGCAAACTTTACTTATCAAATGTACTTCTTAAAAGCATAAATGATGTAAAAGATGTATGTTAAATCATTGTTTTAATCAATTGAAAATGAATATAGCACATTATATTACGAGGAAGTATGTTTGCAGTATAACTAGTGTATTAGATATATAAAATGACCTGAGCATTTTCGACAAATTTATCTTGATACTCTTTTGTACATTTATGTATGTGTTTATGTCTGAATGGCTCAACTTAATGATACTGTCTTATTGGGTCTCATGTCACAAAAAGGATGGCAAAAGCTAGCGTGTCGAGAGAAAACCTAAAAGTACAAAAGCTATTTGTTTAGTGTATCTAAAGAATATGAGTCTGAAGTTCCTCATTGCTGTAGAATTGAGACTAAAGAAATCGAAATCAGGGCACAGAAGAGCTAGCTGCAAGCTGCATTTATACGAATACGCGTAGTAGATTCTTACAATATGTCACAGAATGCATTTTAAATAATTATCCATCATTGCATTATTTTGCACGTTATCATTGCTATGAAATGAGGATGTCAACAAATTTATAAGCGACGATGTTTGTCAAGTATTACTGCCCAAAAAAGGCGATACAACAGCACTTGATATGATAGCTGTTTCAAGGAAGACTGAATAAGGATATGTCTCCAGAACTGTATTAGGCGGAGCAGATCAATTTTTGTTTATTTTATGTCCCCTATGAGAAGTACACAGATACAAATAAAGGAAGTGAAAGTAGATAAAAAGTGGCTTAAGATATTGTGAAACTAATTATGAACTATTTTCACTTCAAGTTTCTACTATATTGAGCAATTACTGAGTAATGCCAATATTTTTATAAAAGGACGCAGCACTGATGGGCGCATGTTAAAACCACAACTGTCCGGAACACACCACCTGTGTCATATTGAATTCTGGAGGCAACATACGTTGCATCGTTTCAGGTAAGGGAAGTGAAAACTATCCAGAGTATGCTTCATTAGAAAGCATACCGTACATCATTTATCTTTCGCGAGATACTTATTTTCGAATTAATCCACGAAAAGACGGCAATCGCGAAATCAAATATTTTCGCAAATAGATGCGGTTGTAGTTCTTTTGGAATTAAAATTCGTTATTGCAAATAAAAAATAATAACAAAAACGTATTTTGGATTATCGTAAAAGTAATTTGGAGTATGCTTTGTAAAAGGAATTCAAGAATGTCTATGGTTTGTTAAATTTGTTTCTTCATAACAGGTAATATCATATACAGACGATGCCATTTTCAATTGCCATCCTTTTGAAATGTTACAGCATGGAAATGATGGCGTGAAACTCTACTTATTCATTTTAAATTCCGATTCATGTAAACCTGACCGAGAAACCATTTGTCTACAGTTTCGAACCGTCTCTGGCTACCACACTTATATAGCTAAAACTTATTTTACAGTTACAATACCTGTGCTTATTACATTTTTACCAGTGAAATATCAGAAATTATCAGAGTGATAAAACCTTATATCTTCACTGCAGTGAAATGTTAACTGAAATAATTATGTTCACATGTGAATATGTGCTGATAGTTGGATATTTTCAATTGTTTTTAGTATTTTTAACATGTGAAATGGAAAATAAGGGTTGAGTCAGATCTATGATCAAGAACATGATTTGAAGTAGATAATCTTAACACTAATTCGAAATATAAGATTGTCTCCATACTCTATCAAGCATAAATGTAAAGTTGGCCAATTCATATTTATTCCTTTAATAACGTGTTTGAATATTGTATTGATTAATGTAAATGCAAATTGCATTGATTGTCATTTTATTTATATCTATGTACTGTAAAGAGTTCTATCATAAATTAAATAGTTTTAAAAAAAATAGTGTATATATAGGATTGGTGCCATAGTTGGCTATTTTACGGCCCTTTATCAATAAGCATTTATTTTTGCATAAAATCCGTTTGACCCCTGCAATATATTGGGGGTCAGGAGGTACAGTAAAATAACATATCCTTGGTTTCCCTACTCTAATAGATATCCATTCAAAACATATTATTTCAGTCAAAATCATTTATTCATATATGTTTACAATAAATATCAATGAAATATAATCAAAACGCGTATAAGTTGCTTTTAATTCCAATTAATGTGAACCCTCATTTTGAACTTTTGTTAGAATGTCAATGAAAAGAACAGTTAATGCATCTTGTGCTATTCCGTTAATAGACATACTAGGTCCTATAGTGGTCCTTTGTTCTGACGGAATTGCAGCGGGGTTGACTGAGCACGTATCTATTGGTCAGATCATTTTTATACACATAGAAACAGGAGTAAACAGATGTTAAAAAAAATCATTTATCGTGTGAATGATGCAAATAAATCAGATGATTGGTCACAGCCTCAGTCTGACTAGCTGTACCCTATAAAGAAAAACATTTATTTTTTGATTGTAAAAAACATAATTTATATACATGTATATATACATTAAATATAAAATATAAAACAGAGTTTCACTGAAACACCGTTAAAAAGAAAAATGTATAAATCTAGTGAATATGACAATCTGACATATTGTCCCCTGCATGTATGTAAGCAATGAGCCTATTGTCCCTGATAATTTAGAAATAATACTTTTGATACATTCCATACAACTATAAAGCAGGCCCTTTTATTAAATATTCCTAGAATACCAATTATGTTTTAGATAATAAAATTAGAAATATTTAAGGTAATTGAAACGTAAATAAAGTAAGAATCAACTTTATTGGAAGAATGTCATTTGACGTACGTTTTGTTATTGACCCCTTTTTTCATTGATATTTCTTCAATAGATCATCGACTTAATAATTGTTCATAAAAATTATTCATTTATAGAAAAAAGAAGAAGCTGTGGGCCTTAAATCGGAAACATGTAATTTCCCCCCTCCCACTTTGACCACCAATATTCCTCAAGGGGTCAAGCAATTTATACATGTCTAACCAAAAGGTATCAGCGTGCAAATATAAGTGCATATCGGCGAGGAGCCGTAAAATGGCCGAATATTGCACCAACCCTTTGCGATTTATTTGGTTTTGGTTTTATTTTGTTTAACGTCCTATTAACAGCTAAGGTCATTTAGGGACGGCCTCCCCTGTGTGCAAGATGCATGCGTGTAGTGTATGTGTGTGTATTTTGGGAGGCTGAGATATGTTCGTGTTTGTTTCCTTGTGATAGCGCGGAACTGATGCCGACTTTACAGTGCTACCTCACTGAAACATACTGCCTAAGACACCCAGCAGGACGCCCCATCCGGTCACATTATACTGACAAAGGGCGAACCAGTCGTCCCACTCCTAATTTGCTGAGCGTTAAGCAGGAGTAGAAACTACCATTTGGAAAGCCTTTGGTATGTCTCGGCCAGGGGACAGAACCCAAAGCCTTCCTCACAGGGGTGAACGCTCATCAAATGGCCAAAAGTGAGGCATTGTCAAGGGAGACATTAGGAAAAAGAAAGTTATTTAGAAAGGAGAGAAGAGATAAGGTCCCACATTTAGTCGCCTCATACGATCATGCAATTGGGGGCAGCAGGTACAATTCTTACGCCCTACACATTCAATAAATAATAATAATGATGATAATACTTCGAGGTTTGTCTCAAAGCTGTTCACTAATTATTATCCATGGTTATAGGGTATTTGCAACCAGCCACTATCTTTCTCAACTCCCTGGGGAGCATACAGCCGGTGCTACCATTTCGGCGCTCACAGCTAGCATTCAACAATTTCAGCACTGCCCAATCACGTACTCATTTAAAGCTGAGTAGACTGGAACAAGCGGAGTAAAGTATCTCGCTCAAAGATACAACACAGTGCCGTGACGTGACCCGAACCCGCAACCCTTCGTTCACGAGCCCGGCGTCCTACCACTAGACTACCGTCTAAATATGTGAGAAAGCTAAAATATGTTCTTCCTACCTTCAATTCCAGAATGTGGTCCACCGCCAAGCGTTAGCGGGACAATGACAGCCAGCGTCCCGATCCCGGTAGCGAGGTACTTTACTTATAGATGCAATTCTGGCTACACATCACCCGAACTAGTGATCCTGTGTTTATCGAGTGGGAACTGGAACCGTAAAAAATACTCAATGTGCAGGTTAGTGGATCTGTTTTATGTTATTAGATATGGACACCTGTCCTACTGCAGGCAAAACACTAGGGGATTCCACTGTAGTTTATCAGTACTTGCAGTAGCCTCCCTATCTATTGACCAAACTGATCTGGCACGTTACCATTCTATACTCGGAACACTTCTGTTCGTTGCTGAATGTGTGCTTCTCTTTGTAGAAGTAATTTTTATCAAGGCTGCAGTCAACCAAAAAACATGTTTGCAATCCATGTTTACAGAATTTGGCAGAAGAACGGGGATTCTTCAGGGGCGTGGTCTACATGCATAATAGTTTGGCTACAACAATAGAAGTGCATTTGTCCAAGATGTTTATGTCTCTGTGACATTTACCAAAAGGTCGCCTCATTGCGTAATACTTTCACAAACATGACGACGCTCCTTCGCAAATATGTAGCAACATTATTATCATCTCTGCCTATGGAGCCAATATATCACTATATTTTCTATATACAGCCTGTTCTAAGTATCTTTCAACACACAAGGTGGTAGACTCTGCTGGTGTTTTTTCAGTCCCCGAGGTTTGCCGTTACCTTGATAGCCACAGAAAACCCACTTGCAGTAATGACATGGATCTTACTGTTCACTCTAAACTATTTAATTTCAAATTAACCGGTTCTCTTTATTTTTGAAATTTGATAAATATAGAGTTTTTACGAACCTCCCCTTCTGTTTCAACAGTAGTTTCTACCTATTCAGATTTCCAACGTTTTGGTCCCTAGTATACCTAGAAAGACATACTGTATCTATTACCACATTGTATAGGTACACGTGTGTGTGTAACGTTCTTATGATATTTGTTAGGTTGGGTTTATTACATGGGATACTTCAAATTACGCAGCAGAAATTCTATGATCTCTGTCAAGACGTTAAACAGATGTGTGATGCAACGTGATATTCTTTTGCATACTGTATCTATTACCAAATTTAAAGGTGCATCACAGGTGTGAATGTTACGTTCATCTTTCGAGTAAAAAGGTGGTGGACTCTGCTTGGTGATTTTAGTCCCCGAGGTTTGCCGTAACCGTTATGGCCACAGTTATCTCTTATAAGAGGCATGACTTATAATAACACTCTTGTTTATTATTTAATTTTTGAAATTCATAAATTAAGGGGGTTAACGCATCTGCCTTTCTGTTTCCACAGTAGTTTAGACAGCTGTATAATACAGTGCAATTCAGTTTTTAATTAGCATAATGTATATATTACCAACTGTTGTTTGTCTCTTCAACCCCCCACTCTCCCTTCGAGTAAAATATACACAAGAAATTAAGAAACGAAAATCCCCGATTCTGCAGGGGCTCTCACACAATTCGCCTCTTACGATACAGATTACAGTTGCAATGGATTACATGAGGTCTATTCTGGTTTTCCCAATGCCTACAATAGAATACACAGAAGAAATCCCTGATTCTGCAGGAGTGGAGACTTAAGTCGCTTTTTACGATCATGCAATGAGATGCAGCATGCCTATTACTTGTTACCTACAATGGTATCAGACATAGTCACATCGTAGAAAAAAAATAGAACATTATATTTTAATTCTTGATAGACCTTTCCATAAGTGTTACAATTTATCATTATATATGTCATCAGTTACTGCAATCACTTATTGTTTTTGCACTGCTTTTTGCCAAAAACAGGTTTGTTAATGATGCCGACATAATCGGGTTAGATGTTTTTCACCATGTTACAAGCACATCTAACCGTGCGCAAGACACTACTGATGAAGAAATAAACAGAAATAATGCTCACGGCGACAATTATTACCGAGCAAAGTATTACGAATGGTAGTAAAAATCCAAAGATTAAATTTTTAAAATTGCATTAGGTGTAACACATCTTGATTTTTTTATTTCATGAAGAACAATGTCCAGTTCCTCCTAGTATAACGAACGCCACAGTTGTCGGAATTGGCAGATACGTGGGAGATAGCAAGACATACTGGCGTTGTCGGCATCACTTGTCTGGAGTGCGGGATTTGGTCAAATACTTCGTTGGTGTGCGAGCCAGGTAACGAGATATTTAAACCATACACCGTGGCAGTATTAGAGTTATCTTTCTTGTCATATTTAAATTAGACAATTCCGAGTAAGATCAGTGTTATAATTGTACTCGTTACGATTCGAATAAATCACCCATTAAAATGAGAAAAATCGGTTTATATATCTTAAGGATTTCTTATGTGGAATTCTTTTGGAAAAGAAGCGTAGGTCACAATGCAGAAATGAAGCATACACCTTCAACTGATATCAGAACTTTATCAAGTATTTTAAAATTATAATCTCCTAATGTCAATACATGTATTAATGAGTTAATCTTATGTAATGAATCATACTCATTAAAATCAGATATTGGTGAATGGTGATGTAGCTATAGAAGAATGAAACAACTATTCACAGTAAGACAATTTATAGTGTTAATACTATAACACATTTTGGTGGGTACATAGTTGTTATGGCGTCTGGCCATCTACGATCACTAGCCCTCCACCAGTGCGTCACGGGTCTACGTGGGGCAGTCGCCAGGTACTGACAGCAGGTCGGTGGTTTTTCACCAGGTACTCCGGCTTTCCTCCACCGCCAAAACCTGGCACGTCCTTTAATGACCATAGCTGTTAATAGGACGTAAAACACAAACAAATCAAACAAACTTTAGATATCTTTATCAAACAATCCGTCAAAAACAATTTTCTTGCTTTGACCATCGAATTTCACGAGACATACTACACTATGCTACGATGACTGATTCGTCCAGGAAAACTCAAGCAAATCTAGCAAAAGTCACAATTTCAAACAAATATCTCTATAAAGTAGTTAAACGAGCGTGCGACGTCGATAAAGTAAGAGGAAAGATATTGGGACAACTTTTTAAAATAGTTATGTTTTGTTAAAACATTTTCATTACTTTTACTTATTGGCAAACAACATGTTTTTGGATACTGCCAGGGTTGGTGTCCTGGATTCAGTCCCCTTGCAATAACTGTTCTTTTTCATTCGACCATTCAAGTATTCAATCATTCAATCATTCATTCATTCGTTTATTCAAGATAACAATAATAATAATAGTCAACAGAAAGGCCTATCTCTATATTTCGTTGTGCTTCCTTATTAGTATCAGGGGAGCTAACTACGTAGTCCCTGCTAGAAAGTATTACATTTGGTAGAAATTAAAACATCTTTGTCTTGTACGACACAGCGATTTAGTATTGAAGACGCAAAACAAAACAAAATAAAAGTGGAGAAAGTTTGATTCATTCTTGTATTAAACAAAACTTACCAAACCAGTTCTTCTCATATTCTGAATTGCCGTAATTATAATCATTTTTAACATTAGAGATCGCTAGCTGTACCCGCTCAGTTCTGGCAGTTCGATTTATTAAAATGGAAAAAGAAATTCGTAATATCAAGTGTCTTAATCAATGAAGAACAATTGTAATGATTAAGTATTGAACTGCATTCTAACTCGCGTTCTTCCATTTGTCTGCAAATCTGTTCTGACCGATATAACTACTACTCTGAATATTCAAATTGTTGAAGTTGGTCAGTACCATTTAGAAGAGAGGTGTTTATCCTATAAACGACGTAGCTGTTTCACATCATGTTTATCTATTTTTTCTTTTAGATTGTACTGACGCCATATCAGACGCAGGGGCCTCTCCGGCTGAAGCCAATTCAACAACATTTGGTGGATTTGTCATATATGAATGTCTAATTGGCTATGATTTGAAGTCTGGTGATGGCCGGAAGTACTGCGGAACAGGAGGGGAATGGCTTCCAGTGAATATCTCTTGTAGTGCACCACAAAACTAGGTGAAGGAGAAGAGTTCATTTTAATATATTTATATAGAATAGTCAAGACTGACCGCTACGCCTTTCTGCCTTCTTCAGCTTCTTCAGGCGGACTGATGTTTATTTGTCACCGTTGGTTACATTGCGTCATCAATAGTATCAATATATATAGCAGATAATAAATAAACAAGTTCTTGCGAAGGGAAATATAGAATAAAACATTGAATATGCAAGATCTACCGCAAGGCATTTCTGCCTTCTAGGGCTTCTCCAGGCGGACTTCAGTTCAATACTTCTTCCGTTATATCAATTTAGATATTGATCGATTGGTAGCGTGTGTTTTTAAAGCAGGAGACTTAACATTGGTATTGCATCGCTTCCCGTTTCAGTCGGGAAATAAACTAAACACAAACAGGAAAGAGACGGTCGGCATAACACTTAGTAATGAAGTGGTGAAATTAATTAGTGCAAAAAGCGTCAATTTCGGCACAATAACAGTAAAAGTACATGCTGATCGAAAATATGCATATGTGCAATGAAGTCCCAAAAATCTCCAAAATTCGTGGAGAAACACTAGCACGTGACGTGGTGTATCTATACTTCGGGACTATTCTGTCAAAATTCTGTCAAATTACACAGAGATTGACAGACATTGTGTTACTGTTGGTGTTATCTTTACTTCTCGTAGAACGAGACGAAAATAGTAGTGTAAATGTGTTCGTATGCTTATTTATATATCACCAGGGCCCGTAACCATGAAACCGTTCTCACTCTCAAGTAGGGATCCTCTGCTCAAACCAACTTTCTTGTAACTCGCCTAAATCATGTCAAGCGATCAACAAGTCAAATGTAAGCATTGGAAACAGTGTTCGGTTTTAAGTTTCCTCCAAATCTTTAATCCTTGACAAAACAAGATTTTTTATTGATATAAAATCTGAACAAGAAATTATTCTTGAGCACAAAATCTTTGCTTGAGCATTAGACTGTTTTCATGAATATGGACCCAGGACTTAATGAGACTTTTACTGAAAAAGTATAATTTGTTTCAGAATTGCTGTAAAATAAATAAAGTTTATATTTCTACATTTCATAATTGGGACAGAGCATCTGTTTTGGTTTCTGTTTTGTCTCCAAGATAGGGCAGAGAAGAACTCCGCTCCGAATTTGAACGGGTCTCATATGAGTCTCAACTGACGACCATGCAATGAACTTACATACTGACAAGAGCTGTTTAATAAGATGTTATATGCTCGGTCAGTTTGACCTATGTTGATGACCTTGAATTTGGAAGTAAAGTCTTTTAAGGGATATGCGATAGGCGTTTCAATGATGATACATGTGATGCATTTAAGTAATTCTCTTCAACAGTGTATGTTGCTAGTTGACGGTTAGACGGCCTAACGTGTATAACTGTAACATAAACATGTTGTATGTAACTGTATAAACACCAAAACATCAATGATTTCATTGCCATATAGTGGCTTAAGTTTGATATGACTCTTTAATCCCTTTCTGATAGGTATTTGCTTTCCTATTGAAGGTTTTATATTTGATGACTTATCATTCACCTGGCGCCTTTGATTGTCATACTAAGATCTGGATGTTTACCAATTGTCAAACTTAAACAACGATCTAGTGTGTATTATGTAGTAACGTAACTGCGCGTTCGATTGGATATTTATATGAATATAATCGTGTTTGTCCTTGCCTGTGATTGTGATGCATTTAAATCCATTACTAGAATGAATCGTAATTCTTAAATTTCTGTATTTACATTTGCTAAATATAAATTTTATCCAAAACATAGGGAATATGGGCGGACAATCATTGCCAATACGTTTGCAGCATTACAACGACAAACATTCCTTCTCTCTCCAATATACTGTAAAACATTTCGCAGAAATTCTTTTTTATTGTAAATCTTCAAACAGATTGTGGTGTGCAAATTTTCGCGCTGTCAATGGCTCCGAAATATATAAATTCAATATATTTATAACATGTATAATCCATCAAAATCGTTTGCGTTTACTTATTAAACTCGATAAATGCAAACATGTCCACACCGCGAAAACTTCCACTTCTTAAGCATTTGTTCATATCTATAAGAAAAACTCAGTGAATCTGATTGTCCCTTTATTTTACGAATGAGCATTTGCTTTAATTTCGTGTAAAATAGTTTTTCCTAATGGACGGTAGTGTTTCTATATAATTCCAGAAGTTTTGAAAATTCTATATTTATCATAAAAAAATGTCACTTGCCGCGGTCGTGTGTAGGAGAGGTGTGTCAGTGGGTGTGCGGATGTGTGTGTGTACGAGGATTTATATATGTGAGGGTGTATATATATGTGTGTGGTGTTTTATATAATATAAACTTGCTGAATATTACGACCATTGTAGGAGAAACTTTTTGAGTTTTTTCGACACCTTTCTGTCGAGTACTTCATTTGATTTAATAGCTTTGCCCTTATGACGTATGACCCTTTGTATTAATCGGCTGTTAAGACCATAATACAATCAACAGGAGTAAAATGGAATATATCCCATAAAATAAAAAAATAAAAATCATAAATAGTCGCATGGTACAGTATATTCAAATCCTCGGGGCATTTGTCTTTCAAAGTGTTATCGTCATAATTTGTGAGTTTTGACTAAATGTGAAACATATTCAACAGATATATAGAATATATTGAATATTATAATAAATTATTTGATGTTTTCTTAATCAAACAAAAGAAAAGTTTTCACTATCTTTCTTCTTTGTTGAAATCACTTAATGTGATCCGTTTTGTGTATCCAGGTAGCAATGCTATGCGATCTAATATTTAACGAATGTGTGAAAATTAGACATTACACATGGTCCTATCCTTACGTTAGAGGCAATAGTTACGAATGTCTGATGGTCGAATATTGGTACACCCATTCTAGCTTTCACATGCTGAGTGACACCTATTTAATTACTGTTGTCAAAGATGTACGCCTAAAGTAATGTGCTCTCGAAATGATTGACACATTAACCGCTCTACAGCTAAGTGGATTAGTGATGGTGGCGTCTTTATCTGTGTACAATTGACAAATATTTGTCTGACGATGACCGCTCTGATAACGCTAACAGCTTATCGGCAACGAAATAAATACTGTCTCTCTTCATTAGCCGAAATCGCGACGAGAAAAGATATTCGACGCGCAGGCTTAACTTTAAAGTACTATATGTTATCTCTAAACTGCGCGTAAACGGTACGGAATCATATAATAGATAAGAATAACAAAGAATGTTAAGACAAACCAACGCAAAATCATAATCACGTCAGAATAAGTTGATTGGCCATACCTCAAAATTTAGTAAACATTGGTCTATCTGGGATCGGGATTGCCTCGCATTCAAAATGAAACTTTGGAAATAAGAGGCATTGCATTTTGACTTGCTTAACAATAAATGTACGTTTTTCTGTCGATGTTTATCTAAGAAAACGGAGCTACTGAGCTACTTAAGCGCTTAAACGTTTGAATTCTCTAAAAAAAATAATGATGTCATTGTTTGATGGGTTTCTCCCGTAGCATCTGTCTATTTAGATAAATACTCAAACATGTCCGCCTCCATTTGATTTGGCAATTTGACCTTTCCTCCCACTTTCCCTTTGGCCCCTTTATGATGCATTGTCCATCGTCCGTCCCCGATGTGGCTTCCAATTCTCCTCTTCAGGGCCGAAGGGCTGGGCCAAAACGTAATAATCTGGTATGAAGCATCCAAGGTTCAAGGGGTTATAAAAGTTTTCACAAGAATGGCGTGTAACTTCTATGCGGCTTGGGGCAGGGATTCAAGGATTGATTGAGTAAATCTTTGAAAACCGTACGAAATTTTAATTGAAGTAAATTTGGAATGAAGCATAACCATATCAATGAATTTCAATTCAATATGAATAGAAGAAAGGATGTGCTGCGCTGGGACGGAGGAATGGTGATAAAAGAGCTTTCTGTTCAAGATCCATCAGCAAGTGATACATTTTGTTCGAGCTGATTTCAATTTCAAGTTGATCATTCTGACAGCTAAATGACTGAGACATTCTCGAAGGCTTCCTATAACTATCACCAGTCCTATGATTTTGAAATAAATAAATAAATGTAAAGAAAGAAAGACAGACAGAAAATTGCACGAATAACGCCGTGATAGCCTTGGTAACGTGTTGATTTTGTTAGAACTTAATCGAATTTGGTACAAATATGTTTCTCTCATTATATCATTACTTGCCAAGTGTTGGTCTAATAATTGTTAAAGGTTAATAAAGATGCCCACCACTGATAAAAAACAAAATAACAAAAAACAGGTGACTGATAGAGATTTAAGGTTCAACAAGCCCCCTAAAACTTGTATCATTACATCAGCCTTAAGCCGTATTTTTGACTTCGTTGACCTGGTTATGTACCTTTTTAATAGCTCATGTACAAGTTCAATATATTTTAATTACATATATATATTCCGATTTGTGATAAGGGTATTTGAATATGACTTGCCATGAGGTTGAAATTTAGGGTGACTATTACCTCTTTTAGGGGGCTTGTTGAACCTTAAGCTTCTGTAGACATTTACGTAAATAATATGTTCTTTCTTTCCCTTTCTTTTTTTCAATGAATTAACATTGGGTTGTATGTACGATACCCTAACCATTCTTATTAATTACCATTCATATTTCAATAATATAATTCTATTCTTTTATACTTCTGCACTGTTTGACCCATTATGATTTGGTTGCGCTGATGGACAGTTAATTGCACCATGCCATAGTGCAAACACTACGTTAAATACATTGATTAGTCTGAGGCCGACTTCCATCATAAATAATTAGTATTATTTTATTTCCACCATCTGTGAACACCAACATCAAACACTTTCGCTGTTACGAAACCTTATTATAATTATAAATTTCATCATAATTATAAAAATGAATCGTGGAAAATATGTTTGAACGGACTGTATTACACACCGTTATGTATGATAAATGAGGCATTTCTTTTCTTATACTTACGTTTAGAACATCAAGGACACATTTTAACTTAACGTTCCTTGTGATTTTATTTGAATCAAAACCGTCATTTTTGCAGGAACATGGTCGTGCAGCGAACGTCAATAGAAAACAAATCGGGAATTTCCGTCATAGTTATGATTTGATGTCACGATGTGATTGGTCCCCGATTGCTAAAACAGTTTGACAGAAAAACCCGGACAGGTTGGTAGGTCTATCTTAGTGCCTTAGAAAGGAAATGTCAATATTGGTGTTCGAAGCACTTTTAAATATCTTACAACGGAATTTACTGAAAATGCGACTAGATGATAACAACATCCGGTTTATCATTAATTATTTAATATGTTTTACTTTTACTGTTTAGATATCGAGTACAAATCGCTTTCTGCAGTACAAAAAGAAATACAATTGAAATAGTGTCGTACATTTTCTCCCAGTGGTATGCTTGCTATATCGTTCATCAATGACCATTCAAAGTCACACTTGTTGATAATGAAATAATATAAAAAAAAGATTTTACAACAGCGCTGCCAATGACAATGAAAATAATGTCAGATGTTTTCGACAACACGTGACGTCACATATACCTCAAATCATCAATTCAACAGAACTTGAACGTTGACTGGACACTGGTTCACATATTGCTATTCCGTGAAACGGCCAATTCATTAGTAGGTGTGTCTATACTGATATTGAGTAGTTTTAAAGTAAGCCGTAAAACAATGTCACAATTATTTATGCTATTCTCGTACTGGTTATATGAAGTAAATAAGAAATCATCCTGACTGATCTATTGATAAATACAAAGAATGTTTGTTTCCTTTTAGACCTAAAGCGTTTAACATCGTATCATCATTATATAAAGGTACACAGGTTCACGGCGGTCTGTAATCTGAAAATTATGGAAAGCAGTTTTCGTTTCATCGATTGTTTAATTATATTAAGTAAACGAAATACTCTGGGATTACGAGATGAGGGGAGGATCGGTTTGGATATTTGACGCTTGGTTGGAATGTGCAAACATTATGCAAAACAACCTAACAATTGGTTTAAACTAAATTACACAAACTTCCGGTTTCACTGTTTAGATTTCTCATACTGTTAATGGAATGTTTACAATGCATTTCATCTTTAACAAGTATTTACATGTACATTATCACACCTGCATGCCTATACCATTAAACAATAAAAATAATTTAATGTAGAATTCCTGATTGCTGTGTAATACAGTGATCCAAGGTAAGTTTTTTTTCGGCCAAATGAGATTCTTCCATCTACCAAGAGTTGTATTTGATGAACACGTGATAGGACCTATTATTTGAACTTATTTGCTGTAATACCGTTGAATGTCATGTGGAAGGTTGAAAAATGAAGATACCAAATTTGACCACTACACCTTTTGCGGTACTTAAAATCCTTTCCTCGGTCATTCTTGTTATAAAACTTCATTGTTTTGCATTTTCCCCCTTATGGTTATCTTTATTTTATCCATGGTTTATTAAGACAGCAAATAAACAAGTTACAGTAGCGATGAATGATTTAGCAAATATTTCTCACATATGTTCATTACTATAGAGATTTTCAGATTGGGTTGCGGATGTGTAATTTGACTGTACGTTCGGAGGACTGAGTGCAATGGTTCCTCACAGTAGAGGTTGCAACGTATGTGTATGACAATCATTTTATCGCTAAATTGTAACAATTAATTTACTCTACACATTTTCTTGAAAGCTCTATATTTACACTTTTTTATCATCCAGCATCCAACAATTCCTCCATATCTGACTATAATTCAGTTTTTGTTCGCCTGTTATTTTACGTTTTTGCTTTCTTGTAACAGCTAAGACCATATACAGACAGCGTCAACAGAAGATGGAGCACTTCATAGGCCACTTAAAATGCAATCATACTCAAATGTCTTAACATTAAGAGAGTAGAGTGATACCTCAACACTATGCACATATCAGACATAAACGTGTCTAGTCACATATTTCATTTTTTTCTACCAAAAGTGCTCACTTTACATTAAAGAAATATGAAATTGTTCTGTAGTTTATTGTAAATTAACGTTCTTTGTTTTCATGTATACACAAGACCATGATACAATATACGTAAAAAACGTTTGCGGAAGATTGGCATTTTGGTTAGTGCTGAGCAGGAAGCATCCTTAAATTGGAATTGGATTTGGTAAACCAATAAAGTGTCAGTAATATTCTTTTTATTGCAACTTTACGGATTTAAAACAATTGTAACTGAACGTAATCAATTATTTTGAAATAGACATTGGGATATGTAAGTATCAGAACAAGTACACTTACACACCTAGCTTTTGGATATCTTACGTTGGGGAAATCGTGTTTTGGTAAAAAAGCAATTGAAGCTGTTTTTACAATCGCATCAGAATGAAATGATAAAGAAAATAAAATGAAGAGCAAATTCAATAAGGTTAAACGAAAGGAAATTTTAGTTTATCAATTTCATGCATAAACATACGAGATCTTTTTTTAAATATTTTAATTTAAGAGTGATTTATTGGGCGAATATATGGTATGTATTTCTCTCACAATTTTACAGTTTTTTTTTAAACAAGGTTAAAATTACTTTGCAAAAAGCGTTTTTTAAAAGGAATATCTATAATTTTGTTTTTAAAAACTCTTCCACCTACCAGTTTTAATAGGCAAATGCATATGCGGGCATCTACGTTTGTCTCAAATCATTTTCACAAAAAGTTGTATGAGCTGCATTGTCTTATCTATGGAAAGAATGAAGCTGCGATGTTAGGGATAAAGAGTTTTTCACATTCCATTTGTTCTAACACTACACCAATTAATAGGGACAATAAAGGACCACCAACACATGGTTTGCAAAATCAAAATCTGATCAATCGTGTTGGATTACGTGACAATATATATTCAATACGCACAGTAAACAGGATTTTCATACAAAGCTGCTAATATGAATATCTGCGATTGTATTAAATCCATATCCAACTTAAGGATCCCGATAACCAATGTACTGTGGTTTTCCGATTGTACAGTTACCCCCTTAATTTTCTTTAGGATATAACTGTATCGTAGTAAGACAAGCACATTTTCGTTGATCAGGCAGTTCAGTCAAATACGCCAATGGTATTACAATATGAAGTCCGGGGTTCGAATCCGGGTCTAGCCCCGTATAAGGTTTAAACTCAGAACACTGTCGTTGATTATATATTGTTTATTTCCTCTTTACTGTGTTTTCATAAAAGTACCACAAGGCATGGCTTTCTTTACAGAAATAATTTATCCAACCAATAGTCATGCCGAGAAAACAGTTTTCAATGTGAAGTTACAGTTTGTGGTAGTGGTGCGCGGATTCTTAAGATTAGTTTTCGTTATCATAGTGGTCTCAAATATATGCCGAATACCTGTATTACTGACATTCAGATCTACATCAATTGTTCAAAGTTCAAAATAGCGTTACGTTGAGTCTTTGGACTCTTCAATGACTCTTCAGTTGCAATATTTCCAATGCCATGTAGTGCAGTCTTTAATCACTTCTGTTCGAAGTCTCTGAGTAATCGCACTTCTATTTCTCTTCTGTCTGCTTTCCCTCACAGCTTATATGAAGCAGCGTGACTGCTTGCCTGCAGAATCCAGCATGTCTATTCCCACGACGCCTAGGACTCTCATTTCTCTCCATAACAACTGCCAAAAGAACCTTTCCACTTGTAGACACCAACGTTTCCATCACCTATGCTAGAGGAAGTTTACCTGTTTTCCCCTAACATATGCCTCCTCTATTCGCTCTTCCGAAAACACATTTCATCATGATGTCCCGTTTGTCAGAAGATTATCACAGCGCTTTGTCAGACCCTTGATCCTCTTTCAATGTCAGTAGTTCGTACATATCTGACCCCATACACCAGTCATCTGCTTTGCACGAATACAACCCCGTTCCTTACACACACTCCTGCTTTGACGAAGTTGTCAAATTTTGTCTAGTTGTCACATTTCTTTATTCTAAAGTCTAAGATGAAGCAAACAACAGTCGGACTAATTCAGACCCTTGTCAAGCACCGTCATAAATTTTGATCTAGAATTGCTGTAAAATATGGTCGATTGATTATATATAAATACGAAATTTTAATTACTGAACAAAAAGAAGTGAATAAACCGCATCGGGTTTAACATGTGTTTTACTAGGAGCACTAGAAACGTATCATAAACGGTTGAATTTCAATAGACTGGCTTGTTTATCTTTACGTTATAACAGAAAATGTCAAACTATTAGAAAAATATATCAGCTGATTTCTATCATTGGTTTGCGTGTATTGGATGTCGATACTTTCGTATGATAATCTCAAAACAGGAAGTTGATTTCAAAAATATCAGACATGTATGTTATGATCGCTACCTATGGATACATGGCCGCCATTTTACTTCTCTTCCGACACGCGACTTTCATTGAGAATTTAAGAACTGTCGAATGCTGTTAATGGTTGCATTCGATGAAATAGGAAGGGGAGAGAGATGTCTACTCGGACTAAGTATTGAGGAGTTAGGCATAAACCAATAAAAGAAAATTAACAAAACTTGGGATCAGAGGCCGCCATTTTACTTCCCCTCCGACAGACGACTTGCAATGTCCATTAGTGTCGGTCGTCGTTTTTGAGTGCAGTGTCCTGACATAGTACGGGAAGAGAGGTATCTACCCGGTTTGAGACCTGTGGGGGGTGAAATGTAAACAGATCGGGTATGATTGAATATCTGTGTTTGAGCTAGAGATAACGGAGAGTACAAACACATACTTAGCGAGGATTACCGTGTATGTGTGTGCATGGCTGGATAGGGGATACCGGAATCATACTGTCACCGAAAGCAATAGGACGAAATGTGTTTTTGGAAATAGCTTTTTGATTTTTAATGGACAATACACTGTAGTATATGCGTAAGTAATAGATTATTAATTATTATCATGAACTATTTAAAAATTGTTATAAAACTTTAAACTTAACATATTTTAAGTTGTATCAGGAGTTTATTAAGAGTATATAATTATGGTGTCATATGATTTTAACACGATATACCATTGATTGTATTATTATTGTCACAGGTATACATTTAGTTGTTATCAGAACAATATTCGTTACATTCAAGATAAAATAATTGATTTGATAGACTGATTTTATGGGAAACATCATGACATTTGAAACCCAAGCTGAGAAAAAATAACATACAATGACAATGCTTGAATGAGCGATGATTTAATTAAACTCTGTTCAAACATGTTTTTTGACAATATTTCCTTTTTGAAAATCCAAAGATCATAAATAATTTTACTGCAAATCGAAAAACAAAACAAACACAAACAATGATTATGGCTGCAGTTTAGTTGACAGATCGATTAACGACGGAAAACGTATGATTTCAGTCACAATTAACTTGCATCTTTTAAATAAATTACTTTAATTACACTTAAGATTTACATCAAATGTTGTTTGAGAAAAAAATACGTTAAAATTGTTGGCATCATGTTTTATTTTAGAATAGTCTCACAAAACATTAACCGCAAAAATAAAACAAAATCCAACAAAGTAGTTACTTTAATATCTTATTAGAATAAGATTTGATTTACAAATTCCATAGTTTAATTTATTTATTATTAGTTTCGTATAACATATCTAATTTTCAGAAACAAACAGCCGAGTCAAATTTCTCGCTCAATATATACCGTTATTGGATAGTTTGAAATTAATTTAACGTTGCATGAACTAGTTATGATAAAGGTGAAAACAATATATAAATCCGGAAGTATAATGTGTTTGATAAATCTTGATAATCTCCTTGTTGACCATATACAAATGAAAAATTGCTAGCATTGTTCCGCTACTATATATACATAAAGTTGATATATGCCGACTGCCAGAAATTCAGTTTTGTTCAATCCCACATATTTTCTCTGTCCCCTTCTCTCGGTCTAGGTATCTAGCTCTTCGTCATTCGTTGTGCTGTGTTGTTGTGCTTTGCTGTGCTGTGCTACCTCCACTGGTGCACATATTGAGGGATAGAAGACAGAAGACGGCATATGCTTAAGGATGGATATGGAGACGGAGAGTAAGTATTTGTTTGTTTTGTTCTTTTATTAATATTGTTCCCGACCATCGACATGCTAAGTAATCATTCACCACGAGATGCAGTATAATAAATGTAAAAATGAAAATAATGAAATATGTGAAAATGAGAAAAACATTTCAGTTAAGCTCTATTAGCACAAGAATAAGAAATATTAACAGTGTACATACGTTGAAAAGTGAACGTAGCCAACACAAGGCATAGTTGATCAGATTTAGAAATATTAAGGTAAATACGCCTTTAAAATAATGAAAAATAATTGCGAAAACACCAAAAGTTAGCTATAGTGTACTAGAACTGTTTCCCCCCAGCTTAATGCATTCATAACAATGAAATTAGTTACCAAAAGTAGTTGGAGACAGAAAAAAGTTCAACTCCAAAACATCAAAGTATTACCATAAAACTGTGTATCAAGCGTATGGCGACACATGTGTTTTAGTCCCATAATAAAAAGTCTACTACATATACAATTATAATGTTAAGATAATCTAAAACATTTTGAAGTTATAAAGGAGAGAGGTACAGGTACACAATTATAATTAATACATACACTGTAAGCCAATGAGAAAAGTGAGAATGAAAAGACTCCAAGGGCTTCCGTAAATACGAAGAAACAGAAATTATTTTGATAACTTTACTTTAATAGATATTTTTAATCATGTCATGGTATGTCTTCCATTTAATTTAATTTCATGGTCATTTAGTTATATTTATTTATATATTTACTTATTTATTTATTTATTTTGTTATCTTTTATGTTTGTTAAACAATGAAAAAAAATACAACACACAAATAATAATAATAAAATGTAGCATGCTATTAACGTCCACTAACGAATGTATCTTAATAACAGGTGAGCGACCAGATGAGGGAGTAACAACACGTAATACCGTGTCCGGCCCGGGATCAAAGGATCGAGGGTCAAGCAAAGTTGACCCAAGGTCAGTAGAATCGGCTTAATTTATCCACCGAGTACGTACACCTGTCATTTCCCTTCAGCTCTCCTGTATACAACACTTATTTATATCAGGGGGAGTTGTTTGTCACTGAGCAACAGAATCTTACATAACATTGCTGTACTAAATACAGCTCTAAATAAACCTGTAGGTCATAAGAAGAAGACATGACGAACAATGGAAAGAGGGGCGAGAAAGAGGGATGATAAAGAGGGATGAGAAATGGAGGTGATAATGCGAACAATGAGAGAAAGGGATGAATAAGAATGGGAATGTGAACACGGAAACATAAACGTATTTGCCATTTTGAACGACATCCAGAGATCTTATTAGGCAGGGGCTGACCCGATCACTTGCTCTCTTGACTGTTTTCTGTGATAAGTTGGGTATATTTATACAAAATATGACAAATAAAAGATGCTTGATCGCTGTTTTGCAACGAAATGCTTTTATATCATGTAACTGTAAATCTGTTTTAATGTATCAATAGAATTGTTGTGACACTCAAATAAACAATATTGACTTGACTTGACTGACTTGACTTACTTGTGAAAAAAGGAAGCACGTGCAGAACAAAAGGGGAGGTCGATGAACAGGGTCGACGGGTGTGAACGATAGTGAAAACGAATGAATAGGGATAGATGAAAAGGATTCCGAATAATAAAGGATAATAGTGAACAGGGACACACACACTAAAGAGTAGTAGTAAAACGGGACGGGTCGAGTAGATTGAATAGGATAGGAAATGGTACATTGGCAAAAAAATGAACAAGAAAGAGAGGGTTGAACAATTCCAGACCAAGGGCTTAACAGAGGTAAAAAGAATTGGTATATGGGGGGATCGTGGACACGTAGATATGAGGGCGAATGTAATACGATAGGGGTAAGACAAACAGGGGTGAAGGATTATAAGGTAAAAAATATGAACAGGGACACAGGAGTGTAAACAGGAAGGCTAGGGATGTGTTTTAACATGGGAAGATGAAAAAGTGGGATGAATAAAATCGGGAGAAGAATTTGATCTAGGATGGATAGGGATGAACGAAGACGAGTTAGAGAAATTAGAGGAAAGTTAAAAAGCGTGTATGAAATATGAAAGAAGAAGAAAAGGAGAAGAAGGAAGAAAAAGAAGAAGTAGTAGAAGAAGATAAAAACAAACAAAGAAAAGCCAGGAGGGTGACAAAAGAGAAGATAAAGATGGTTAGATGAATATGAGCAAGTGAGGCAGGATTGAATCAGGACAGTGAACAAGAGAGATGTTGAACAGAGACAAACAGTTTGAATAAGTTTAGAGGGACGAACTGGGGAATACGGCTGAACCAGAGAGGAGTTAACAGAGGAGGGGAAGGAATAATAAACAAATGAATAAGGGGAACAGTGTAAGAGGAGAGTGAATAGGAATAAATGCTGAACATGGCCAGAGTAGGATGAACAAGAAAAGAGAGGGGTGAACATGAGCAGGAGAGTGTGAAAAACGAACATCAGGCTCAAAAGAGGCACAAACAAATGTGAACAAAATCGTAGGAGTAAACAGCGAAAGATGACAGTGAACAGAGATAGAGGATGAACTAAGAAGCGACAGATTGGGGTGTAATAACACAGCACACATCGTAGGTTAACATTGCTATAAAGTATGGCCAGATAGATTACGTCTCTATGGCAACAAGTCACAGTGACATTAAGTAAATAATATGCATATTTTGCAATATCTATAATCATAAAAATGTTTAAATAATGAGAAAAACATATTGTTTTACAAATGAGTATAACTAAACACCTTATAACGTTATTATATTACTCTGTTTCAAAACGTCAGTTAGGTACTTTAATAAATACTACATATTAAATACTATATAATATCATGAACGATACCTTTACAAAACTGTTTTACTGTGTGAGAATTATCAAATGTTCATCGACACTAAAACCCAAACAGAGCCATAACTGACAATACGAAGAGACAAACCCAACACAAGGGAAGTTTAATACAAAGTCAAGATATATTCCTCCATAGTTTGTTTAGCCATCGGGACATTATCGGTGAGTTAACCATAATCACAAAAGTACACTTATTAATTCTTGTGTATATTTAAACATGGCATCAGGAAATACCGCAGACAGATTTTATACAAACTTAGAGTGATACACTCGTTTTTATAAACAGCTGATAGTGATGATTTCATACAGGAACTTTGGGTGAAATGACTTATATAGGGGCAAATTACTTCAATTTAGTGTCACGGTATCTTCAATAAGATTCATCAGTTTGGAAGTATATAACATCAAAGTTTTACGTTATACACAAACAATGCACGTATTAAACGTGTCGCAACGTTTTATGACCGACTAGCTTGATAAAGGGACCAGCCTGTCTTGAAACGTTGCGACACGTTTAATACGTACATTGTTTGTGTATAAAGTAAATCTTTGAATTTAATGTCATGGTAATTTACGAGTTAGAGAACAAATATCGGCGTATCGAAATTATTCACTTATAAACATTCTAAATTGCAGACCAGATCCCCTAATATTTCTTTTCATTGTTCGATTTAGTTGTATCAGAAAACATCAACATATTTGGAATTTTATTTTTAAATTTCAGACATTTTTACCGACAGGCTGCTTTGATTATCCTCAAAAAGTGACGTATTATAGAAACAAATTTGAGACCTAAAAAGGCACCGAAGTTTAATTTTCTATCAAACAGAAATGTTTTCATCTCGAAAATCTAAATGTTTATACTAATATGATTTAAACATCACAATATTTACGTTTGCTGTAAAGATCTTTACTATCCCGATAAGACAAGTATCTGGAAATGAACGGGTAGACCCTTGTTCCATTTGCTACCACGCCTACTGCTAATATTTTTCAAGGTTTTGTTTTCCATAGCAGGATCCCCTTTCCAGTTTCAATATCCTCTTTTCCATTTTTTATCTCCTCTATATATCGCCAAATCACTTTATAATGTCAATATACCCAAAAATGGAAATGTGTCATGTATAACAATACTTAAGTAATCAATTTGTAGGCACTATTGTGAAGCAGCTTAATGTAACAAAAGTTCAAAACCGATCTATGTGTGTTTGTTCCTCAAGTCCCTTGTGTTGTTATAATGGTACTCATTGCTATATTCTTGTACAGAAATATTGATTAATGTTGGGGAAAAGGTACATATATAAGTTTATAGGTATTTAAGTTCGTATAATAATCACATAAACTTATCGTAATACTCTATGTATGGTTTAGTTAACAAGTGGTCCACATATATGAGTGGAAATAACATATTAAAATCTTACAAATTTAATAATATGTTTTACCACTAGATCTTATCCAATTCAGTTGTTTATTCCATAAAAAAATATCAGATTAATAAATACAATAATGTCAACACACACATAAATAGTAAATCATCTCATAACTGATATGTATTATCATTATTTGCATCGTCCACCTTGACTTCGTGGTCATCATCATTAAACAAACTTAACGTACTAATAACAGCCTACAACTTAGTTAAACAATACTGTAATAGTATTGTGCTAAACGTATTTATTGTTTTATTTATTTCACATCCGATAGAGAATACTTCTATTTCTTATAATAACGATTTCTCACTAAATTCTAATATATGTTTCAACAATTATATATTAATTCATTATAATGAAATGATAAATCTTTCATATTTTAATAATAAAATTACATCTTTCTCATATTTATGGTAATTCGTGTATCCTTCAGTATTTGACAGTATATCTTCTTATGAAAGAAAATTGTCCATTTCCCAGTTGCCAAGTAAGATATACTGTGACTAAAAAGTTTATGTTATAAAATAGATAGAAATACTGTAACGGAAATAAAAGACGTTGGCATGAAAATAACTCACCGATATTTATGTGGTAATTTCAAAATAAATTGATTTTGAAAAATAAGTTATATATATACAGGTTTGAGAATATCGTTAACAACATGTTTCTGTTCGACTCTGAACCATGTAAGTGTTTAAATATCTTTGTAATTGAAACCTACGAATAATTCGTTTCCTATATTGAGTCTTCCTAACCAATGCTAGTTTGTGCGTGTCTCTGTGTGATGTAAAGTACCGTCCGTCAAATCCATCACACCGAAAAAAAAAAGAATTTCCATCACTTAAAGAAATCTTGTAATCTCACCAGTTCCAGCAGTGTTTAAATGGGTTACTTCTTAAAAGGTCAGACGAGGTTACAGTTCCCGTACGTAAATAGGCGTTGATGAAATCCCAGAAGAGGTACATATTCAAGGAACAAATTTCCTTAAAAACGTTTACACAAATTTGAATTATTACGTTCCAGACTTTCCAGGGAACAAAATCACACTAATTATAGAAATGTCATTGACAATTCTCCAGGAAACCGCAATCTTTGCAATGAACATTTTCCCATGTAGATTTCACGTAAATGACAACGAGCAATTCCCTTCATTGATAGAAGACAGTCCGGTAAGTTCACACATTGTTAAATGGAAAGTTGTGGTGGGGAGCATTAGTTTATATGTGCAATTTACTTAACTATTAAGATCGTGTGGATTTTGTAACCTAATCCACACGACTCTCTCCGTTTTGTTGACCTGGTTTGCTCAGGTCGTGTTTCCAAAACCATTCAACTAACCGAATCCCACACGAACTGTACAAAAGGGCCGCCATCTTGTTGACTACTCTCCAAACAAAGTTGTACCGATTCCTGTTGACGGGAGTTTGGTTCGTGAGCACTCAAGTCTTATATGATTCACGAACTTAATAACGACACGATTTTTGTCTCCTACCAATGTATTTGTATGTATGAAGAATTTCAACCCAAGAGTTAACAATTGTCATTGTGACACAAGACAACCAAAATGGTCGCCAAGTCGTGATTGAACCCAAAGTCACGAATCGTAGCCTGTGCTATCGAAAACAAATGCATAAAAATGGAAATCATAAACACCTGAAAAGTAAATGTTTATCTATGTTTGAATATGAGTGTACAATATCAAAAAGACCCATGGACTACAAATCAGGTGTATTTCACGAGTCGTAGAGGATAATTAATAAATACCACATGTATATTTCATTAGTTTGACATAATACCAATATTTTCACAAGTGAATAAAAAGAAAATTTCCCTGTCATTTGAGTGGGGGAAAAACAACCCGTATCATGTATCTTTCATAGTAGCGATGTTCGGGGAACTATTTTTTCAGTTTCAAAATTATGTGCGTCTTAATTACCAAATATATAACCTGGTCAATTTTCCCCAAAGATATGACAGTTTAAGATTTTCAATGATTATTTACGGATTTTTTTCAAATGTTTTTTTCAATATTGAGTCAGTTATGTGCTAGGTGCTGATAGCTGAGAGCATTGCGCTGAGTCTATACACGCCGTGTAATTCTGACAGCATGCTTAATTATATATCTTAATGTAATAAACACATTTTTCATTTGTTTATCGTTAAATATGAACAAAATTCACTTACATGGGATAAATTCACCCGTGAAGATAGGGAAACCTAGTCCGTTCGATGACACATTTTTTTTATCTATTTATTTCTTTTAACTTGTTCGATCAAATATTCCGTGAAGATAAATAACTCAAATTTTCTTTGCCAAATCAATCGCTCTGAATGCTGATTCGATGTGGAAAACGCGATGAACCGTGGAAGAAAATCAAAACCAGCTAATCACAACAAAAGATATTCGGAATACCTTGTGCTGACTACGTTTATTTATTGAAGCCTAGATAATATGATGATCAGACGGTTTTGTTTAAGTAAAGAAGAAGCAAAGGGCTGTGTTTGCGATGGAGCATCCGAAAGGAGCAAAATATCACAAGAGGAATGTACTAAGTTTTAAAGATTGTTTTATATTGTTTATGTATGATATCACATCGTTTTCAGACATGACATACCACATTATGTGTGAATTTAAGTACCAAACAAAGAATTTCTAACTTTTGAAATAAATGCCTTAAAATCCCCGTGATATATATTTCACCATAACGCTTCAGTGACATCACTTATATAGTTATTTTTTTCTAATAAATGACGGATATTGCACAATATATCATGGTAAGCAGTCCCTTATGTCAACAATTGATAGTTACCGGCATAATTGAATGACTAATATTGTTTGGAATTTTAACATTCACTCTTAATGAACTATATTAAGTTCGACACGTCACAATTTCATCTTTAAATGTGAAGTGTTTGTATAACAAATTGTCGTTTTCATTTTAGTGAAATGAATTGTTGATACATATTTGTGACATTTTTATCTAGAAATGACAGAGATGATCTATCTAGAGACCATGTTAATTTGAAAATCACCAGCATCATAGCGCAAATGGGCCGTTTCAATGATATTTAGAAGTAATGTCGGATTTTACCCTTGCATTTGGTTTGCATGTTCTAAAAATAATACAGATTTTTATTTTTATGATATTCGCTTTTTATAATAGCTGAAATCTACATGACATATACTTTTGGTGCTAGCAAATGTCATATTCATTGAATAGTGTTAAATTATTTTAGGAATTTAAGAAAAAGTTCTCCGTTTTTCTTTGTTCTAACTGAAATATGTTTTTTTTATTTGAGTACATGGTCTAGAAATATTGAAGATAAAACTCCCCATAGGCGCATGCACTTAGAGTTGATATATCGCACATGTATTACACATAATATTTAGCACCTGTACAAACATGTTTTAATAATATTTTCCCAATTTTATACAAGTCATTATTTGTTCTTACCTCCCAATATCAAACAGTGCAAAAGTTATGTTTATATAACCCGAGTGAACCCAAACAAACGCCAAAACGATATTCAAAGGAAAACACAAGTTGAGCAGTTATTTCAAACATTTTATCAAAGTCAAATTTAATGCATTTCGGATCGACTGTTTTCCCTGTCTCGACAATGTCTGAGCAGGGCTATCAAGCAGGGCCACTTAAGATAAGATTGATTTGAAGGCAGCGGTGTTTGCATGTTCGCCGAAGTTTATAAATTGTTGTCGATTTCATACGCGTTGGTCAATTTCACACAAACAATCACAAACTTGTCAACAAATATGACTTTCGAGTGTTTGTGGTTTTTAAGTTTGCGATAATAGGATGACATCGCGATGGGAGATGGGGCGTGTGTTTATACAGCCAGACAGCACTCACATACCATCGTCGAGACAGGCTATGTGCCGCGTAGCATTACCTTTTACAATTATACGGCAATATGACAAATACGTTCAGTCATATAATGAAGTTCTTTGGTTTTAATGACATATGAAATTGGCTGTTGTAGACATCTTCACAATTAAAGTAATGCAATAATTGATTGATCTGTTGAAATAGTACAGTTCGTAGGCTCGTTAATTCCTCAAATACTTCGCATTGACGAGTACGTTACAGCTATCTTGGCGCAAGTCCCCTGGCGATTATTCAAAAAGAGTATCTGACATTTTTATAAGTTTACCATAAGTTTACCAAAAAAATATCATCCTTTTTTGACAATTATTTGTAGCTAGTTGCATTCCAATCTTTCAGGGCGTTGCCAATTGTTTACGATGTAAATAAATTGTGACCGTGGGGTCGAACGATATAATCAGTGAGCCGTCTTGGTGAATGTGACACCCTACAAGGGGAATCTTCCTTGTTGCTTCTATGCTGGGAAGGTTCTTGCTAAGAATCTCCTCAAACGCCTCACCAAACACTTTGAGGACGATCTGCTTCCAGAATTCAATGTCGCCTCCGCAAGGAGCGAGGAACCACTGACACGCCGCATGTCGGCTGCAGAGGTGGAAAATAATGAGCAAGTTTGGATGGCCCCTGCCTCTTCACGGCATGGCATGCAAGCCCAAGACCTCGACGAAAGAGAATCATCCCGTGTGTTTTGTTTTGTTTATAATAGATTGAATCAAGGCAGGATGAAATTTGTATAGGTTTAAAACTGAAACGATTCGCGCATGCGCAGAAAACGTAACAAATATGTAGTGATAGTTGTATTCTGATGATATTGTATCAAATTTTCATTTCAGCAGTTTTGAAAACGGTTCAACAACTTTAATCGAAGAAAGAAATATTTAGAATGTCCTCAGGGTTTCCCTTACATCGGACATTTGATTAAAACAAACATCAACAGCAATAACACAGATATGGAATAGCCGGTATCGCTATTGGTCAGTCGAAGACATATTTATATTGTTATCAGGGTGACGTAAAAATTCTTGCCTTTTAGTACATATCTCTCCGTCACAAGGACACCTTGATAATTAATTATTAAATACTGTCGATGTCTGCTTTGCTATATTATACAAATTGTGGAAGCGCTTCACTATTAATTTAATATATTTTTCGTTAAGAGGAACAATTTAAGGGCATGATCCGGTTAACAATGTCACGTGCTCACAATCGAGACACGCCGTGCAGATCCCTGTGTGTAACAAGGTCTTAATAACCGATTTTAACATCAGTTCATTGCCCGGGGTCTATTTACTGACTTCAATCGGAACCTTAATTCGTGCAGTTATTGCATTTTGGCTGACAGAAAATGATTTCAATTTTTATTTTTCTTCGCACAATCTCAGGTTCTATGTCTGAGAGAAGATTAAGTTAAAATGGTTATTCGCTTTCCTTTTTTATTGCTTCACATTTCATACGAAACGACAGACAGACAGAAATGCGATCATGGTGTTTTTTGTCAGTGTGAAGAGGTCGTGGAGGGGATGTATCGATTTTCGTTTGTTTGTCCTGGGTCTAAGGTCCTCGTAACAGCTAGGGTCATATGAGGACGGGTGCCTACGGAGACACCGCCAGGAAGGTAGATAGGTAGATAGAAAAGGGAGAAGACAGAAAAGATTGAAAAACGAAAAAGATCCCAAGTGTCGCAATGAGGGTAGTAGATCAATTTTAGTCTCTTCCGTGTCCTCAAAGTAAAAGACACAGAAGAAAACCCCCGATTCTGCAGAGGGCCCCACATTAGTCGCCTTTTACGATACATTTTTGGTTTCTCAAATGTCCCCTAAACAGAAGACAAGGAAGAAACCATTCCCGATGCTGCAGGAAGGTCACCAAATTCGCCTCTTACGATTATACAGTGGGATGCAGCAGGCCCATTTTTCCCCGAATGAATTTAATTGTATTTCAAGCGGTTCCGGTCAAGGTCAGGTTCACCGTTACTTTGTTAAACAAATGTGTGTTCTCATTCTAACGAGATCGAAATGTGATCAAACTCCATATAAAGATAAAGTATGTGGATACCCGGGATTCGACCAAGGACCGTCCGACCTGTAGAAGGACACTCTACCAATTGAACTTCCTAGTCGCCGATGATCGACCCAGTCCAGTTCCGCTACATTCCTCCCCCTTTTTTCTAAGCCTTCGCCCCCAAGACACAACTATTTACAACCCAAGTGTGGTGAATATCCCCTTGCTGAGCTTACTCCCAAGGCTTGAAACAAGGGTTGGCAAGCTCGCCAATTTTTTAACAGGAGAAAGAGAAAATGTAACGGCTAGACCGGGATTCGAACCCGGGACCCTCCGAACTCCAGACGGACGCTCTACCAATTGTGCTTCCTGGTCGACGATGATCGACCCAGTCCTGTACCGCTACACACATATGCTTTTAGACTGCATACCTGACTTGTGTAAAAGAGGGAATTTGTATATTTTCCAATGCCTTGTTTATACTTTCAATTTAACAAAGTGTTTTGATTAATTATGAAAGCAACAAGATAAGATCATATATAATAAATTTAAACATGTAATCTGTTATTAATGTTTCGTAATCCATTCCTTCTCTATTTGGATGGACCCTTTGCTGTCTTCAAAAATGTATTGTCGGTCTCCTTCACATTGCCAATCTCCGACTCTCATATACCTAAATGCGTATCTTCCTCTCTCAGCATCGCATTCTTCGTTATCCTCCATTCTCCTCTTTGACTTTCTTTCCTTCCAAATCGCCTCGGTGTGATACATCTATTTAAGGCATTGTGTCCGTACTACCACAGAATGTTAGCTAGTTTACTGAAAGAATGCCAGATATGTTAGCATAGCATGACAGATAGATTATCTATCGAAATATTCTTTTCATACGTACATATACATGGGTTACTCTTAAACTGAAATGTTAAAGAAAAGATTTAAAGAATTTCAAAGGCGCCTGTCCTAATGGTGTGTTTTTTTTTATTGCTGTCAGAGTTTGACAATCCATTTTGATTTTGGGAGTCCTTGGGTTTCCTCCTGTTTGAAAATTCGGGGTCTTACATAAGTATCTGGGATTCTCATCAGTAATAATATTCAGTATTCATTGCTGTGATTTATTTCATAAAAAATCGGATACTGGATCTTTTTATGTTGTCATTTCAGGGGGTCATGGGGCCACGGATGTTGAGCTTTTAGGGGTCCTGTAATGAAAATTGGGGTATTAGAAGCAGGATCCTGTTCCATGTAAAACCCTGCTGTAGTCATTTCGTAACACTTTGGACATGCTTATTTTTATTCTTTGTATTTCTAGCGATTATTTTACGACATATGATGATTGACCCGTTCTTGCACGATTTATATTGTTTTAGAATACATTTTCTTAATGATAACAGTCAAAATGGCATTGTTTTATTTCTCCAGTTCCATTTATCTCTCCATATTGACCCCGAGTTCACATTTTGGTTTTTTGTTGACGCCGTAGTGTGCCATTTTTTCTTTCTAATTTTCTTCCGTATTTTGTTCCAGTTTCAAATCAAAGCGTTACAGAGATAAACTACGCACTGAAATCAAGGCCCTTGAGACGCTTATTCCAATCGACAGGTCAGCACTACATCGAAAGTTAGACAGTCAGACCATCTTCCGGTTGGTGATATCTTACTTTCGGTTAAAAGTCCTTTTTAAAGGTAAGCTTTACGAAAAATCAATTAATTGTTAAAAAATGTATATAAGGATAATAAATCAATTAGACATTTATCGGTCGACTTTTATATATTACATAGCGTCTTTATTATCTATAAATATCTGTCCGTCCGTCTGTTACAGCTATAGGTCTTCCAGATGAGGTGGAAGACAGGACAGACGGATTAAAGGAAGATGAAGAAAGACATATAGCCGAGAAATATTTTGAAGGCAAAAATATTTCACAGGTATGAATTCTTATCATTTACCTTATATCTACATTCGTTGTGAGTCCACTATATGATTTGTTTATTCTGGCTTATCGAGTTTACCGTCCTATAAAGAGCGAAGTCATTTAAGGGCGTGCTTCCCTTTTTTAACCCGTCTATACTGCTACCAATATAGAGCTGAACGTCGAACAGAGAGCAGCAAGTACCACTTCTAAGTACCAAAGTTTGTCTCGGTCAGGGAACAAAACCCATTGCCTACCTTACTTAGGCAAACGCTCAACACCTAGGCCAAATACGAAGTTTTGCCAAAGGAGGTATTAGGGAATGAAACGAAGTAGAAAGGAGAGAAAATATATAAAAATCATGAATATTGCAATTGATGCAGCAGATTTATTTTGGTCGCTCACGTGTTCAAAGTAGAGATCATAAAAGCAAATCCCCATTTCTGCATGGAAGGTGGGTGGGTGGGTGGGTGGGGTGGGGGTCCATCATTAGTCGCCTCTTACAAATCATGCTCTGGGTAACAGCAGGTGTATTCCGTACTAAATCCGGCCCCCACTTTATGAACCAAACGTCCATATTACTATGACAGAATAGTTATGACTCCATTACATATTTGTCCAGACTATGTTTGGTAGTCCGCTTCAAATACAACGATGCATCAATCCCTCAAGGTAATGTAGACTATCGGAAGGCTGTTCCGTTGATATCGTTTCATTGACAACACAGTAAAAAGCATAGTGATTTTAATTCCATCGCGGATGAATATCTTTAGGGTAAACATACAGATTGAACGGTTTGGTTTAGTTTTCGTAGCGTTGAAATAAGTGCCATGACTTATATATAAGTTTTACGCGGCGCAATACCACGTGATATTATACCCTTTCTTTGTTTTGTCGTTAACGATTTGTTCATAATATCACATGTCTATTAAACCAATCCTCAAATCTCTTAGTACGTGCCCACGTGGTGAAACACTCTCACACATTTTCGCTGGAGTTAACATCCTTAACTTCATCTGTAATAATTCCAGAAACCACCTGTCCTATTTCCGTTTGGTTATTTGTTTGTTTGTTATTATTTTAATTTCATTTTAATTTCACAAAAATATTACCCAGTTTAATAAACAATTTGTGGGGTGATATGACTCTTTTACGTCATAATCTCTTCGGGCTTCACCAGGTGAACAAACTACGTGTCAACCAGCCACCAGGGTAATATGTACCTAAAAAATATTTCTTAAGTAATTTTTAACGATTTACACATAATTGTATACTAACTTCATCACAACAATATTAGGATTCGTGTAGAAATTTCATGTAATAATACCACATGAAATTAAAGACTTTTCCCGCACTTCTAATTTAATTTCGGCATCTAAAATGAAACTCTAGTTATCCGCTTAAAAGGAAACTTAATTGTCTGACACAAAACATGAAATTGACTTTGTATCTTTTCAACAGTAACAGTATTTTATACATAAAAATCAGTTTAATGTTGTCAATATCAAATACGCAATAAATGTTGAAACCTGTCTAATTCGACACCCTGTGGGATCCAACTAATTCCTCTGGTTAGACACAGTGTCAGAATATACAAGTTTGATTTTGTAGTTTTTATAAAAAATGATCACAGATGTATATCGGATATATATAAACTCGCCAAAGTTCTATCATTTCGTATGGCTGCCATCTATAAACTGTGTTGACAATATTATTGTAATCTAAAACATAAAGGGATTTGTATAACTTGTATAACTTGTACCCAATCCCGTTGTTATTTTCAGGTAATAAAATATGTTTAAATAAAAAAATACAATATCGGATAAATATTAGAATATCAGAATAATCAATTGCCAGATTGGACAGGTAATACATATCGAATTTAAATAACTTTAAATAATCACCCACAGTGCATAACCTATCGAACTTGAACATATCACAATTTCATAAGAGTGTCCATTTCTTTTTCTAATTGCCTCACCATTCGGTGGTTCATGAAAAGAAGTTGACCACCCGGTAAAAACCGGTTAAGCACAATAGCTACCTTGTCTGGTTTATTTGCCACTTCAATCGGTTGATGTAAAAGTCGTAAATGTTCCTGTAAAAATCTTAACAAAATTTTCAGAGCGTTTTCTGCCAACATCCGGTTCTCGGTCTCGTAACAAACGAGAGTACAACATGTATTCCCGGTGCCTTGCCACACGGCAATCATATTGTCCATTTCCGGTAGACGTAGAAATCCCTGCTCCATTTCCGGTAAGGTGTCTTCATTACTAAGTCGCTGCATGTCTTGCTCAACCGTCCGGCTACTGACGGCTCGCCGGAACTGGTATTCCGAATGTACCTGCAAAGTGAGGTATACGTGTATTTGTTTGAATATGAAAATATCATCAGGTCCTGATCAGATCATCTTTACTTTTTTTCTTCTAAATTACAGTTAGTTCATTCTCGATCACTAAAGGCACGAGGTTTGTGGTGGGACACCTTTCTCCGATATAATTTTATAAAATCAATTAGGACACCATATATTTTTCTAAGAAACACATGATTCCAATTTCCGATAAAAAATAATAAGAAAAAACATTTGCCGTGAATCATGACATCTCATAGAAAAATGTAGAGAAAAGCAGCACAGATACAACCACACCAGAATGTTCACTGGAATAGGAACCAAATAAATAATGGTTGATTGGAGAAAATGGGATCCTGCAGAGTTTCGACATTCCTTCATTATAAAATACATAAAATGTTCTAAGATTATATTTTTTGTTATAGAAATTTCGACTTTCCACGAAAACCAGCAATGAAATCAAATACGAAAAAGACAAATACATGTACCAATATAAAACAGTGTAAACATAAGCCTTAAAGGGCATGACATTTTATCATATTAAGAAGGTTTTCACCTGTCAGGATTAATTAGAATTTTAGGGTTAAGATCAGCATTTGGGTCTATTTATATTATTTAAGAAGGGCCATGCTGAGTGCGTGTGATAAAATAAATACTACACGGTGTTCAAACAACGGATTGAAAGTAGATCAACACATCTAAGGCCGAGGTTAAAATACAATTTCACAAGCTGATGGATACAATATATAGTGAATGAGGTAAATGGTTTACATATACTGTAATACGGGGTTTCGTGCCGTTTTTTCAGAACACGCTTGTAAGTTACCCCTTCTTGAACCTCTCCAGATAGAAAAGTGGGCGTGGCTTACCTCGGAAGCTACTTCTTGTACTTTCTGTTTACGGAGAAACCTCAAATCACTGTCCGATGATTTCGTTCCTGTTGTGTCTCGTTGTTCAACATCATACACTTGTTGATACAACACACGACACGGCCCCGGTAGCAGAGTATGTATGATAAAGGCGTTCACCATCTTTCTGATAGAACTGTGCGGAGCGGTGGACCCATGTTATATTGTAATATTAGACTAGGTAGTTATACTCAATTCCGGACAAAGATAATACTAAATTTAAATGCGGTACACAATTTTTTCCGGATTATACATAATATATAAGATGTACGTAAGATATACATTTAAAAGAAAATATAAAAATAATAGAAGTATATAAGATTTTGTTTTTAAATGTTCTTCACTCCACCCAGCCCCAGCCCCGGGGTCCATATCTACCCCAACTCACTGATTCACATTAGCATCTCTGTTTTGCCCTTCCCTTCAAATAATCCCGGATCCACTCAAGGGAGGGATTGTTTTACCGGCTTGAGTAGGAGCAGTACCAATTAATACTGAGTGATTCACAATATAAATCATACTTTTGTGAACTTATGTTTTATAGGCCAGACAGGTACAGTAGAAGTGGTTATAGATTTATAGATAATGTAATATAGAAAGTAACCTCGTATAAAGACACGCGGTATTTGGGTTACATGTTAATGTATATATTGAGATACCGAGATAAATGTGGATATGTATAGTCTAGACAGGCAATAGGATCACCTACTGTCTATATACTCATCATTACTATGTATATTACCGGCGCGTCTCAGTTTTTAGGTCAAAACTTAAAAAATTCGTACGTCTTGATAAGACACGAAAAGAATCGAATGTGTATATCTTTATAATATTGACCCACGCCCCATCCCCACCCCATCCACTTCACCAAGTCTAAATAAAAATAAATATTCGATCACTTACTTTGAATAGAAAAACATGTATTTGTTATTTTATTCACAAACATTGAAACTGACCCATTTTCGATGAACAGACGTGATAACAACAATTCATAACAAGTTAAAACTCTCCATGACAACTGTTCTATGGAATAATAACAAAAATAATCAGTCTAACCAACAATCGGTCTTCATAGACAAACTGCTGCTAAAATAAAGTAAACACAAAAAGACCGTTTTATTCAAGGGTTGAAAATTAATTTCCGGAAAAAAAGGTTTCATTTTTACAATATCTATTTGTCACCAACCATAATCTGCTGAATGATGCTCCGATATAATTGGTGTCGGTGTCCAAAACTGACCACGGCGGTCAGTATGTAAAGTTCACGCTATATGCCTTACAGTAAAGAAAAAGAAATGACAGCTGCTAATGGGGGCAGAAAACGAAAATCGTTCCCATGATAATACAATTATATTGATTGTGTCGTTAATACCTCAACAGTAACTGAGTGATTGAAGGTATACTCCGAATAAAAAAAAAGCTAGATATAAAAATATTGAACATAGTCTTAGAGTATGTACTGTATGTAATTCAAATGATGTTCAAGATGAGTTTCATTTTATGTTGAAATGTCCATGTTATTCTGATTTGCGTGTTAATATTTTGAAAAATTACTACTGTATATGGGGAAACTTTCGCCCCAGTTTGATTTTCGCCTTTTCGCCCTCCGCAATGTGGGCGAATTTATCATTACAGCGAACAGTAGTAAGCTATATAATAAATATAATAATCAAATGTAAAGGGCGAAATTAACATTGGGCGAAAATAAATTTAATCAGCGTAGAGCGAAATTTTTACTTGTCGAAAGTTTCCCGATAACAAAAAGCCAACTTTGTTTAAAATGATAGAATTATTTAATGCTCATAACTCAAAATGACTAGTCAAATTGGCAAAATATATAAAAGCGGCAAAATGCAAGAAGAAACTATTTAACTTAATTGGTTACACTTTCCGTGCTGTTTGTACAGTGTTGGTGTGGTATTGTGATGTATTGCATGTAAATGTTGTAAACATCTTTTACTTGCCAACCGATGGACTTGAACTTGAACAATAAGGTGATTGACGCCATATTCCTGTCCTTCCGTCAGTACTCCATATGTCTATCTCTGGGGATGGGGTTATTTTATCGAGTGTTAATTAAATCACATAATATAATTGCTTATCAGTACATGTCATTACTAGACTGGCCACCAGCCCCTAAGTTTTTATGAAGAATTTCTCGACTGCATTTTACTACTAGCTTATCTCCCCCTAGTTTAGAACTCTAGAATCAGACATCCAGGTGATCAAAATTATCAGAGTTATTATTTTTCTTAATAATTCAATATTCTAGAGACGGGGGACAGTCTAAGTCAATACGTAGAAACACGAATTGATGCTGGGGTCCGCGTGATAAAGCCCGACTGTAACATATAACACTCTTACTCTTTGGTGTGCGACGTTGAGCTGGAGTTCCCATATTGAATATTTCGTATCTAAAATGTCGTATTCATTTATTTAATAATGACCGCATTTCTCATTGCAAAATCCCACTAAATTTCGTTAACGAGGTGGAATGAAAAATAGCATCTTAATCAGATTGGTTAGACTGGCTCCAGTCTATAGAATATTGAATTATTTAGGAAAAAAAAAACCTCTAATAATTTTGATCACTTGGATGTCTGAAGCCTAAGTTCTAAACTAGAAGGAGATAAGCTAGTAGTAAAATGCAGTTGAGAAATTCTTCATAAAAAATTAGCCTGGCTTGTAGCGCGTGCTACACAAGACAGTTGAAGGGAAGTAACTCTCGGTTCGTTTGCGCCCTATCGCCTTGAAATATACAGCCAAGTGATGTAAAGTACCCATATCACCTGTTTACCAACGTTACCTAACATATCACGACTATGGTTCATCGTTTCCTTGAAGTGGATAGATAAGAATATACAAGTGAACTGTATTAGGACATAAACTGTATAATTAAGAAATGTTGAAATGTTGTAATCAATCGTCAACCTATTCATAAATATGATTTTGATTTTGAATTTGACCCTATGCTTTATGTTAAGCAGAAATCAACCAGCTTTTCAATCTTTGAATAGTATGTTTTATATGTTTCCAATCGAGCACCAACCAACTGATGTTTGATCTAGAATGAAAACACAAATTGTATTATTGTATTAATTTTGGCCATCCAATGCGAAAGTTTTAAAATAAATGTAAAGTCCCAAACGAAACAAATTGTTTTAGACAGACTTTTCTTACGCTTTGTGTTATGTATTTAAATTATAGTCTAATGGACAGCCACAGCATGGTCCATATATATACGACTCCCTGAGAGTATGAATTTCAATCTCGGCGATTAAGATCGAGGAGGAATACCGATAGTGCTATATCCGTAGGCACGTTGTAAACTGTATACGTGGTAGAGCGAATGGCAAGCCAACTTAACATGTAATACTAACAGAGGGCTCACAAAAGTACCAGCTATATCTTCAAATGTAACAGTGATGTATATTAAAGAAATAAACGTATCTTTGATTCTAATAAAGATATCATAAAATGAAATACAGATATTCTGAATTGTAATAGAGACCTCCTTAATTGTAATTGTGACATTTCTGAAAATAAAGTCTTCGTTAATTCGAATAGAGATGTCTTTAAATGAATTAAAGATATCTCATGTAATCGATATATCTTTCAATATCATAGAGATATCTAATATAACTAGGAACAAATGTGATATCTTTATTGGGTGTTTTTTTGTATTTGTTTTATTTTTCAGAATTTTAATAAATCTTTATTGTTTATATCTATTATAGAGATATCTTTATAAGTTAATGAGATATCCCTTGAATAAATAGAGATTCCTTTATGAGTTGATGATGCATCCCCTAAATCAATAGAGGTATATTTATTATTGCCTGAGAAATTTGCTAAATTTATAAAGATTTCTAGATGAATTAATGAGATATCTCCTAGGGTTAAAAGCTATATCTTAATGAGTGATTTAATGAAATATAGTTATAAATTAATAAAAAAATATGTATTAGTTAACAAGATATCCCCTAAATTAATAGAGATATCTTTATTAGTTAATTATATATTCCTTAGAATTAATATAGATATCTGTATAAGTTAATGAGATATCCCCTAAATTAAAAGGTAGTAAGATATCCCATAGAACTAATATAGTTATCTGTATAAGTTCATGAGATATCCCCTAAATTAAAAGGTAGTTAGATATCCCCTAAAATTAATATAGTTATCTTTATTAGTTAATGAGAAATCGCCTAAATTAATAGAGATATCTTTATTCGTTAATACCATATCATCTTATTAAATAGAGATTAGCTTTATTAATAAATTAGATTTCATCTAGAATTAATACAGTTGTCTGTATAAACTAATGAGATATCCCCTAAATCAATAGAGATATCTTTATTAGTTTATGACGTATCTCCTTAATGAATAGAAAAATCTCTTTTAGGCATTAAATGTTAAGTTGGCTTGCCATAAGACCGAGCATAAGGAAACTTTAGAGATCTTTAAATGAGTCCAAATTAAGTGGAATACTTATAAGATAACGATATGAAGATGAGCTCTGCTTAATGAAATTGGATTTTTATTTTTACAGATTCTTGACGGATTTCTGCTTGTTGTTTCCACTGACGGTACCATACTGTACGCCTCTGATAACGTGCTGCAGTATCTCGGCTTCAATCAAGTACGTGCATGATATTCACTTTGGTAATTTCATATCAGATAATCACTTTTGATTTTTTTTTATTAATTTAATATTTCGTCGTTTAAGAGACCGAAAAGTGTTTTTTTTTCTTAAAATACGAAATAAATACGTCCAAATTTAATGCGGAAATTTAACATTTTTTCCCGCATGTCAATAAAATCTCGGATATGTTTCAAAAAGGAGAATTCTTCCTCTTTGATTATGAATAATGTAAAAAAAATCCATAACCACCACATCTAGACGAAAGTGTTTTTCCCATTTGCTTTTAAAAAGTCCTTTCACAAAATATATAAATATCCGCTTAAAGGTGATTTTTCTATATAATATAACCATTTTTTTTAGAGATTGAACTTGTCCCTCTAATAAATAGCAGACTCATTAGACAAGGATAGTGCAGAAGAGAAAAACATCTCACGGGTTACGTTAAAATGCGTACGTTTACCTTAAATCTATATCCGACCAATTACTGTTACGGCATTCTCTATAATCCAATATAATACTGTTATGCCATTGATGCAGCAGATTAATTTGGTCGCTGCCTTGTCCCATTTCTTGGGAAAACTACCAGATAATACTTGTATATTCCGACATTTCCTTTAAATCTGACTAATGTTTTGTGCCCCATTGAGTGTCTGATTAGACAGGTTTTATTAAAGTGCCATCAGCGAGTTTTAAAACGATTAAATCCGTTTCTAAAACTACATCGCTACAAATAATCTCAGCGACACTTGTTCACTTTCTCTTTCATGTGTATCAGAAAGTACTCGCTGATAGGACTGTGATCAAAGGGTTCCGTACCGTTACGTTATCGACAACTGTCAGTCGAGTATCACCAATTTTACCGGAACCCTGCATTATTCAGACACCTGTATAAACCTAATATTGTACTTGTATACATTTCTATTTAACCTTAAGAATCTCCTACCAACATTTAGAACCTGGCCATACGGACAGAAAATGACCTCTCACTGGGACAAATGCAAAAACATTTCGTTTGTCGTTGACTCGGCAGAGGGACCTGGTAATTTGTTATAGTATAGCTATATTTGGACCTAAATTGGTATGTTTAGAGCGATATCACACCGTTTTTATACCGTAATGGTATATACGTAAACGTACACTCATTGGTGCTGTCATTTTGACAGAATGCATATCTAAACCCCTATAACAGTGTAAAGACCTCTGTCCAAATATATGTATACTGTAACCGATTCTCAGGTCCCTGTGCAACTGAGTGCCCGAGATGAGCTGGGACCTTCTAGAGTGCCTTTAACATAACTGCCTAGATTGTCACAAACTGACAAGAGTAATTGCGTCTGATGAAATTAAACCGGACCGACTTGAGATGTATTCTGACTGGCAAGATTAACTCAGGTTCCCGAGATTTTCTCGGACTTCGGTAAACTGGGCTTTAATAGAAAAAGGAATGTAAATTGACAGAACTCCGATGTCAATTACATAATTCTAAACGTAACAAAAAAAGAACCGTTTGTTGGCATACTGTGCTGGATCGAATATTAGACAATCTTCCCGAAAATATCAAGTTTCTGAAATGTACATTTACAACTAAACAAGCATCTTCGAAATCCAAGAGTTCCGCTTTTGACATAAAACATATTCTCTGCACTATATAGTACAAGTTGTAACGCGCAGGCAGATGCAACGTTGCTTTACTAGTAAGGGGGCCCAGCAGGGTTATATTGCATAGATGGAAAAAGATATCTTGTCATTAAGGTAGAATTTCCCTTCATATTCCTTGGATGTTATACTACCCCCTCCTCCCGAACAATCTCGCTCTGAGACTTTGCCTGATGAATCACGTGGGTCATCCACTGTGTACCTACGTGTATGCACCTTCGCTACCTCCCTACCCACCGTGAAATGGTCTTACATGATTCCACAGAATCCCACCGCTGCCACCAAATGTAACGTGCGGGCGGTCACCAATACAGCCACTGATCACGCTCGATGTTTCTGAACTAGTGAGCGGTCACACGGTTATGCTGTATCGCTGGAAAACCTAGCTTATCAGTAGCGTAGTACTTTTACCCCATATTTTTTTGGTTGTTACAATATATCTTATGATATCGAGAACGTTACCCTCGGATTCCGAAGATGCAAAAAAGCAACTGACGTCATCATTTACAAAATATCAATGGTAATTTTACATTTTTTTCCCTATAAAGCCCGGTCAACAATGCTCCAACTGCCGATCTTCCTTTAGATGTATGTAATCACATCTTGTATAAAAATTCAATGTACTTCAATTTGTCTAAATATTCGTTACAATGTTCAACCACATATGTTGGAAATCTAAAAATATGTTCCAGGAATGATGTTACCTCATCGTACTCTTACAATATTTTAAAATTTGAATTTTAATAGAAAATAAAAGAAGAAAATTAACGAAAGACGAGAATTTTATTAAAATGATTTTAAAATCGAACGAATTTCGGTACTAATGACAATTAGCATTTGTATCTGTTAATTGCTATAATTTCTTCCTTTTCTAGTTTTCCAGAACTATCAAACCATGAAACTTAATTTATCGATTTTCCTCTCGGTTTGAAAGTGAGCAGGGAAGCTTTAAAACTAACAAATATAAAAATGGTTTTCTCTCTCCTCTCACTGATATATCCCCACCTCTGGCTAGTAAATTCTCTTAGCTACACATTTCCTTGGGGGTGATCTAGTTGTAGGTACCGTTGTTCATTGTCTTGTCGGATCGTTTGACATATAACAGATATCAAAATATAAGTCAATCTGACACTAGGCTACGGTTCCTGCAGCTACGACCGATCACCAAGTCTTTTAAAGTTCTATAACAAATACATGTACATCAATGTTGGTATCTTGTAACTTGGTCCGTCTCTTTGCTCCTTAAATTACTAAAAAAAAATCTTCTTTTCTTCAAGGTCGACCTTCTTCACAGATGCATCTACGGAGTTGTACATCCAGACGATCACTTAGATCTGAAATTAGTTTTTGAACAGCCGCCACTCCCTGGGGTAAGATGATACTATTTACATAACCCACTACCTCTTTCTGTTCTTATCTACGGAGATCTATACGGGTCAGCGATAAAAAGATATGTCGTACTAACGGATCACTAGCTACTAGCATGCCGTTATAAGATACAAGATGAGGAGTCGTTGTAAAATTTGACCTTCTCGATGCTGGTTTTTCACTTTATCTTTGTTTTATGATTCTAAAACGTGCTGAATTTATAAAAAATGGGTGACTATGAACACCTTTGAAAATTTCTTGTGGGTTTGAAATTGAATTTCAAAATATAAATTTTGGATGGGCAGGGAAAGAGAAAAGGGTTCTTAATAAATCATATGTATTGAAGTTTGTTTTTAATTTTTCAATATTATGTATATTGCATTTAATTCTAAATTAAACATTTTGTTATTATGGTGTCAGTATCCTCACACAAGTGCGTGAACTGACTGACAAAGCGGACGAGATGTGTATCATTGCGCGGAATTCCTGTTGTCATATACACTACATGTACTTTCAAAGCAAATAAAATCTTATTAAAAAGCGATCGTGTTTTTGACGGTCTTATATATATGTATATTCTTTTTATGGTGTGATATCCCTTTCATAGGCTTCCAGGTCGTCTGCTGCACAGGTGTGGGTTCTAGCGATTCATGATGATTAACCATATTTATTCTTTCATCGTCTCCGGTATAGTTGTGGAAAGGTCTATGACCAGTTTAATACACGCATGTTTGTCGCTGCAAACACGTGAGCGTGAACAAAACAGTCTCAAAATGATTCGAGGGACGTTGTAAGCACTTAACTACGGTGACTGGTTATGCCTCGAATTTAAAAGGGTAGCGCTCACTTACGATCCCTGTACCCCTGAGTATGTCATGAAACCGAAGGCACGTGATTAGCTATTTGATTGGTTTCATGAAAAAAAGACCTCACCAATTATTAGGCTTGTAAATGTCCTTTGAAGAAACCAGGGGAGTGTCACCCGACTTCAATGCAGACCAGTTTTACTGTTATGCTGTCACGCGATTATTTAATGAACTAAAGGGTAAAACTGGTCTACTTGCATCAACGTGAGGATTTGAGAGGACGACGGCAGGAGAGTGTTGTTCTGATGCCACTGTAGTCTGGCGTTTGCGCCGCTCTGTTCTCGCATAAGATCGTTTGTTTATATTTTAAGATTTGTATGTAATAATGCTTTTATTTGACGTTTAAGTTGTCAAAATATTCGTTTTGTTGAGAATTTGGTAAGGCTATGAATGAGTTCATATTGTATTTTCATCTGAAAAATGACCCAACTAATATTCATTTTAAAATGAAAACTTTTAAAGCTTTATAAAGAAAGAAATGCTTAATTAAACGATCATATATTTATAAACTTTGCATTGGAAAACGTGATACTAGTAATTATTCTGAAATGCCAATCCATAATCTATAGTAAATCATTCGTTCACATGGTGGGAAAACCTGCGCATGCGCGTCGATGTTTGTCCCCAATAGCTGCATAATGTGGCACTAGCCAGTTACCAAGCCTTTTTATAACTGATTGTATACACGCTAAATAACTACAGAGAAACTAATTATTTTTAGTCACGTTCCGTGTCTCATATTTTTTTACTGTTGTCTAAATGCCAAATACCTATGTTGTTTATGCTTGTCTGGAGTTTATAAGCGTCATCGCAACAAAAGATAGATTATAAATATAGCGAATTGGGGACACGACATTGTGGTAAAGGAAAATGTCATGATTTTCCAGCCACACGTTCATTCTTCTGTTCATGACCTATTTGATTTCAGGATTCAAGATGTCGGCAGGAAAGGGGAGACAATCAAGAAACGGCCAGGCCGGCATCGTTTATTTGCAGGATGAAGTGTTTTAATGGAACAACCGCAGGCTACCTGGTCAGTCATTTTATAACTATATGCTTTATATAATTTTTTTTTAGGTCAATTAATTGCATATTGTCACCAGCAATTGTTATTGTTTGTATAAAAGTTCTTACTTTTATGAAAATGTCGATGGAATGATAAATACTTTTGGTATAACATTCCAGATGTCCTATTGGAAATTACTAAGACGTTTAAAGAAATCATTCAATAAATCTAGGCGATTCCTGCTCTTTTAGAGTCTAATAAAAGTAACGCTGTATATGTTGATAGTAAATAATATAATTAACAGTTATTTCTGCTTCATATCTGACTTAAATGACGAGGACATCAATTCCCTAATGTAGAATCCTCAAATATCAAAATTGTGAATAAACTACTGATGTGCTTCAAATAATAAAGCCAGATGAAGCTCTGGGTATAGATGGTATAAGTCAACACATGCATAAGAATACTTCAAAGACGTCATTTTGTTTTTTAAAAAATTCGTTCATTTACTCAAAGCAATCCTACTTTTTACCTCAAAACTCAACTGTTCACCAATGGATATAACTATCTCGTAATATTTGTCTCAATATGGGATAAAAAGATACACACTTGTATATTTTTTTGTGAGTTTTCTAAAGAATTCTACAGTTTAAGCCTTCAACAACAACAAAACTTCAAGAAATTTGTTTCCATTGCTTAGTGAGTTTTTATTAACAGTATAAATATGTTTCTTACTAAAACAACAATTAGTTTTATGGACTGTGTTTAACTACCTTCCAGAAAATACACTGCGTTGGAAAAGTTGACAATTTTCCTGAACTGTCCTCTAAGTCAGCAGGGAGTTTCCCTCAGGTCATCCGACTCTACTGCCAGCCATTTATGCTAACCGGAAATGACATAAATGACGATGCCAAGCAGAATGTATTTTGGAGTAAACATGATATGGACCTGAAAATAAACGAACTTGATAAAAAGTGAGTGATACTTACAACGACTAGTACTATAGAGCTGATTTAAGTACGAAAAATACAATAACATTTTTTTGACGAATAAACTGTAAAAGTAGTTAGAATTTTCTAATAGTGGTGTTTGCAACTCCGCTGTTGATAATCTATTGCAAAACAAAGCATTCGTCCGGGTATTCAGAGTTTTTCAGACTGTATAAAAACGTCTTGTGTCTAAATATCAATTCAGTTCTTGTGTTCCAAGCAAATGATTGAGTAACATTAATGATGTTTGTTTATTTAAAAAAAAATATCGTTTAATATGTATTTGTATCAGCATCTTTTGAAACATTTTGTTATTGTATGGTTACTTATGATTGGATAGCTTATCAAATTCTTTGGAATATTGCTTAGGAAAAATGTATTTAAATTTGGGAGAAAAAAATGGTGCTCAATTGAAATTAAGTTTATTCTTTGTGTTTCAGAGCGGCAGCCCTGACCGGATATGACGTCGACGAATTAGATGGTCGTTCCGTTTATGATTTTGTTCATCCAGAAGACGTCGCTGCATTCGCGTCATGTCACAAATCTCGTGAGTATAAAAGGATGGCGAGAACTATGGTAGTGAGAGAAGTTGTAGTGTACAATATAAACAGATATATTGAAAGATGTGTCCTTATTAGAACTTTTTATTGACAAACTTTAAATTATTTTTTGAATGAAGTATTATCTTCTGCGCTCTCAAGGACAACAACGTTTATAAGCGATACGGATTTCGTAAAGATTCGAAATCCAAGGGTGGTACGATAAACATATGATTTCTTCACTTGTGGTACTTGTACTGACAAAATTATGGGCAATGGTAATAGGTATTACCTCTAATTCTGGTGTAGCTCCGCTGTGATATTCAAAGTATCAGCCTAGCGATTGTCAGCTTTTATGTCTAAAACCAAACAAATGGCTAACCGGGAACCTTTAATTTTATCACTATGTATTCCAAGCGTGTAAAGCAGGTAGATGACATTGGTATATTGAGAATAAAACCCTTAGATTTCGAAGATGAGATTTGCTCAAGACAGTTGTTTTGGTTGAGAACACAACGGTACAACATTAAAAAACGAACAATGAAGGTGATGCATATTTTCGATTACTACAGCTCCTAAATGTATAAATGATTGCCACTTCTACTACAGTCAGTGACTCACTGCAATGTCGAGAAAATGATAGGCCTACTGCACCTTTGCTTCTTCTTTCAGAGGGATTTTGATTTTCTTGATATTTGCATTCTGCTTCGGGGATTTCGAATCTATTAAGGGGATTTTGAAAGTATTGCAATACTGTACTCAGGGCTTGTGCTGAATCCTACGTAGTGCTGACCACCATAGGTGTACGACAGGGTTCACTATTTTATCAAACAACTATCATAACTACAATATCATTTGATAGTATACAACATTGTTTTGATAGTTATTTTGATATAACAATGAACCTTGTTGTACACCTTGTTGTGCACCTATGTTGAGCGGTTCTAAGTAGGTTATAGAGCAGACCCCGGGGACGTTTTGAAATTATATAAATATATATATCAAGGGTAGTATTTAAGGGTGCTACAAATATAATCATCCAGTATTGATGAAATTGGTTTGTGGGCAAAATTTTATTGTTCCTGTATTTGGTACTCCGATCAAGTCGACCATGACAGTAATGCCACTAAAGTGTGACCACCGTTACCGACAACATCAAAAAATCATCTCTATTAGCATATATAGCTTGGAAAGAGGTTTGTTTGTGCTAAATAGGGAAACAACAGAACGAATCAATATGACTGGGGAAGAAATGAAGAATTAATTTCCTTCGTAATATTATTAGTCTTCGAACATGCAATTATATGCAATTTATCTGACGTATGTTGACATCACTGTATGGTCAACTTTTCTCTTGTGACATTTTTACGATAAGAGGCTGTGTTTTTCATAAATGTAATTTTTATGAGATTAGCTTGTGATTTATGGGACAACTGAGCGTGCACAGTCAAACGGGATATGGGTTGTTAAATATTCTGCAGAAAACTTATTGAGAAATCGCCATAAAGCAGAACCACATGGAGTATTGAGTTTATAGTCATTTTAAAAATCAGCGTGTCGACTTCAGGAGGGGTTAACTATTGGTTTAGAATAATAACACTTAACTTACAATATTAAACACAGGGGAAAACACTACGAGCGAGCCGAAATGGCCATATTAGTTTGGTTTATGTTAGTTTATTTTCCGATACAGGACATACAGATTCTGTTAACTTTGTCCTTGTATTTTAACTGTGTTGTTAACTTTGTCCTTGTATATTTACGGTGTTGTTAACTTTGTCCTTGTATATTGACGGTGTTGTTTACTTTGTCATTGTATATTAACGGTGTTGTTAACTTTGTCCTTGTATATCAACGGTGTTGTTAACTTTGTCCTTGTATATTGACATTGTTGTTAACTTTGTCATTGTATATTAACGGTGTTGTTAACTTTGTCCTTGTATATTGACAGTGTTGTTAACTTTGTCCTTGTATATTAACGGTGTTGTTAACTTTGTCCTTGTATATTGACAGTGTTGTTAACTTTGTCCTTGTATATTAACGGTGTTGTTAACTTTGTCCTTGTATATTGACAGTGTTGTTAACTTTGTCCTTGTATATTAACGGTGTTGTTAACTTTGTCCTTGTATATTGACAGTGTTGTTAACTTTGTCCTTGTATATTAACGGTGTTGTTAACTTTGTCCTTGTATATTGACAGTGTTGTTAACTTTGTCCTTGTATATTAACGGTGTTGTTAACTTTGTCCTTGTATATTGACAGTGTTGTTAACTTTGTCCTTGTATATTAACGGTGTTGTTAACTTTGTCCTTGTATATTGACAGTGTTGTTAACTTTGTCCTTGTATATTAACGGTGTTGTTAACTTTGTCCTTGTATATTGACAGTGTTGTTAACTTTGTCCTTGTATATTAACGGTGTTGTTAACTTTGTCCTTGTATATTGACAGTGTTGTTAACTTTGTCCTTGTATATTAACGGTGTTGTTAACTTTGTCCTTGTATATTGACAGTGTTGTTAACTTTGTCCTTGTATATTAACGGTGTTGTTAACTTTGTCCTTGTATATTGACAGTGTTGTTAACTTTGTCCTTGTATATTAACGGTGTTGTTAACTTTGTCCTTGTATATTGACAGTGTTGTTAACTTTGTCCTTGTATATTAACGGTGTTGTTAACTTTGTCCTTGTATATTGACAGTGTTGTTAACTTTGTCCTTGTATATTAACGGTGTTGTTAACTTTGTCCTTGTATATTGACATTGTTGTTAACATTGTCCTTGTATATTAACGGTGTTGTTAACTTTGTCCTTGTATATTGACAGTGTTGTTAACTTTGTCCTTGTATATTAACGGTGTTGTTAACTTTGTCCTTGTATATTGACAGTGTCTGGTATGTTGACGTTGCGGTTTATTTGTCTTTGTATGTTGACGGTATGGTATACGTTGTCCTCTTATGTTGACGTTGCGGTTTATTCTGTTTTTGTATTTTGACAGTATTGTATACCTTATCCTGGTGTGTTGACGTTCTGATGTATTTATGTGTTGAGGGTGTTGTGTTCTTAATCCTTGTATATTGACAGTGTTGTTTACTTTGTCCTCGTATATTAACGGTGTTGTGTACTTTGTCCTTGTATATTAACGGTGTTGTTAACTTTGTCCTTGTATATTAACGGTGGTGTTAACTTTGTCCTTGTATATTAACAGTGTGGTTAATTTTGTCTTTTTATATTAACGATGTTATATTCTTTACCTTGTATGTGACGTTGTGGTATACTTTGTCCTGGTATGTTGACGTTACGGTTACTTTGTCTTTGTATGTTGACGGTATGGTATACTTTGTCCTTGTATGTTGACGTTACAGTATATTTTGTTTTTGTATATTGACGGTGTGATTAACTATGTTACTGTATGTTGATATTGTGGTAAACTTTGTCCTTTTTTGTTGACGGTATGTTAAACTTTGTTCTGGTACGTTTACGTTGTGATATAATTAGTCCTGGTACGTTGACATTCTGGTATACTTTGTCTTATGTGTTGAGGGTGAGGCGTTCTTAGTCCTTGTATATTGACGTTACGGTAGATTTTGTCTTTGTATGTTGCCGGTGTGGTATACTTTGTCCTTGTATGTTGACAATGTGGCATGCTTTGTCCTTGTATGTTGACGGTGTCGTATACTTTATCCTTGGTTGTTGCCGGTGTGGTATGCTTTGTCCTTGTATGTTGACGGTGTTGTATGCTTTGTCCTTGTATGTTGACGGTGTTGTATGCTTTGTCCTTGTTTGTCGCCGGTGTGGTATGCTTTGTCCTTGTATGTTGACGGTGTTGTATGCTTTGTCCTTGTTTGTTGCCGGTGTGGTATACTTTGTCCTTGTTTGTTGCCGGTGTGGTATGCTTTGTCCTTGTATGTTGACGGTGTCGTATACTTTATCCTTGGTTGTCGCCGGTGTGGTATGCTTTGTCCTTGTATGTTGACGGTGTTGTATGCTTTGTCCTTGTTTGTTGCCGGTGTGGTATACTTTGTCCTTGTTTGTTGCCGGTGTGGTATGCTTTGTCCTTGTATGTTGACGGTGTCGTATACTTTATCCTTGTTTGTCGCCGGTGTGGTATGCTTTGTCCTTGTATGTTGACGGTGTGGTATGCTTTGTCCTTGTTTGTTGCCGGTGTGGTATACTTTGTCCTTGTTTGTTGCCGGTGTGGTATGCTTTGTCCTTGTTTGTTGCCGGTGTGATATACTTTGTCCTTGTTTGTTGCCGGTGTGGTATACTTTGTCCTTGTTTGTTGCCGGTGTGGTATGCTTTGTCTTTGTTTGTTGCCGGTGTGATATACTTTGTCCTTGTTTGTTGCCGGTGTGATATACTTTGTTCTTGTATGTTGACGGTGTTGTATACTTGTCTCTGTGTGTTGATGATGTGCTATACTTTGTCTTTGTATGCTGACGGCTCGGTAAACTTTGTCCTAGTGCGTTGGCGTAGACTGGCTACCGACCCGTAAATTTGAATAAAGGAGGGTCTAGCTGCAAACAGCTTTTAGATTATTTCCGCCTTGTTAGTCATACGAGAGATCCAAATGATGAAAGTCTATTTGTTTCTTAATAAATTTAAGATGGCTTGTCTAGTGCGCTGTGGAATATTTTTTTCTTCACTTTTTTTGTTTAATTACAATGAATGTTTCCAAACAATACAAGAATAAACTGTTTGTCAGTTACATTGAGTTATCAATATGTTTGTCATGTGTAAAGATAAGTAAATATATTGGTATGTGCTTACTGAACTCAGTCGAAATTGAATGTAGGATTGGTTTACGACTGTCGTTATGTCATATCGTGTCATTCAAGGATATTGTATTTTTTTTCTTACATCTTTCTGTATGAGGCAATACCCTGATGTAGTGTGAAGATAATAAAACTGACAAATATTTACCGAGCCTAGTCAATACTGACACTTTTACGACACTGCAATTCGATGGCTCCCAGAGTACCCTCCATTTCAAGCTTTTTCAAATTATGGGAAAACGAAACTCGCGATCATTTCGGTATAAGTTATTATCGTCAAAAGAAACTGAAAGCATTTACACTGGTAGGCTGTCGACTTGTCAGTCACCCTATGATAAAATGACTCCCCTCTCTGCTCTCTACTTGAATTGTAAGAAAGAAAATGATACATTAGAAAAATTCTAATGTAACATTTTCTGTCTTACAATATAAGTATAATTCACTAAAAATATTTCGCCAACTCTCTTTATAATGCCATGCTTTCTCTGGTCAAATGATGGCATGATAACGACGGTTCATTATATATTTAAATGTATATAAATATTGGTATGTATTTACTCAAAAAGGTGACATAAATCATGATATTTTTGGGTCGTTAAAATATGGCGCATTGGAGCTAAACCTGAAGGCTTTGCGTTTTGCTATTGTCATGTTTTGCATTTATGCTCTCCATGTTTTAAATCTTAAGTGTTACGTGTTTGTGTTATTCATGTCATTATTGACAAAATAGCTAAAATTTGAATAGTAAAGTCTATGGATTTGCATGCAGATATTTTCAAAAGTATACATATAAATGTATATAAAAATCCTCAATTTAATCAATGCATTCTTTATTGGAAAATCGAAGACAATCCTTAGGGTAAATGTGAAAAGGGTGCCAGACATTTTTCATTATCTTCGTATTAAAGGCCAATCATTTACGATGTAACAGTTCCAAAGAAATGACATTTTAGAAGAAGAAAATCGTCTAATACAGGAAAACGCGTTTAGATTCAATCAAAGGTACCTTGGCAGTTAATCACTGTATTATTATCATGTTATTTATTTGCCTTAAGATAGACAAATACAGCATAAGCACCAACGAAATTAGAAGAAAATCCACAATACTCTTACGGCTAATGGGTTTGCCAGATACGTGTATATACTATTATTTAACATTCCCTACAGCAGTCATCGATAGTTTTATTTGACATTAGAATGATCCATCATTCAATGTCTTATTTGGATGAGGAAATAATGAGAAGTTTGAGAACAAATTACTCCAACGGACTGTTACCAAAGCATACCTGTTTGGGTATACTCCAATTAATATTGAATTGATATTATCCATTTGATTTATGGATAATTAAACTGATAAATCAGCAGCCTTTGCGCGAATAATCCAACAGATCTACACAGTTAATGCTCCAAACCTTAAAGAAGACGTAATTAAACAGACACAGACGAATAACAATTCAATTTAGTGGTTTACTGGCTCTTTCTCAGAAGATTGATAATTGAACTGCCACAAATGCATGTTTGGGTTCTGATATAGGTGTTATAGTTTTGGTTGCAGTTTGAGTAATTCATATACATATTTATTATGATACATGTAAAGAAATTGCCTTTGTTAGTAAACTTCCATACTTGTTCTCTGCATGCGTTATATAAGTCAACATTTCCTTACTTAAAAAATAAATAAAAAAAGATTATGTTGAAAACATGTAAGCTGTACCCATTTTCACTGACCAGACTGGACTTGCTAAAAAACACCAAGGGTTCACTGTATTTTTTTGTTTGCATAAAAAGACAAATGTGCGTTTTCGTAGAAACTCGCTATACCTACACCTGTTTAGAAGTTTAAAGTATATTAAAATGTAAAAATGACCATATCACATGCTGCACATTCTGTTACCAGTTCATTGTTCAATAGCTGCCCTTTCTGAACAGTGCATCCATTATCATTCAAAATAATGTCGACTTTCTATTTTGTAAAATTAAAGAGTGATCACATCTTTGCGAGCCTTGAGCTGTTCGTTCTCTAGCAGAATGGATACATTTTTATCGTTTCTCCTTTACCTGTACATATAAGCTTGCTCGAAGTTTAAATTATATTTAATGTATTCAGTATATTACGTTTATTTGGTGCAGGTTTTAAATCTGCTTTGTTTGCCTCAAGTGATATGCCACTCGTTGCCCTTATTATTGAGATGTGGTATAT
>NW_018406415.1:707179-707323 GCF_002113885.1 Mizuhopecten yessoensis
CAGTGATATGCCACTCGTTGCCCTTATTATTGAGCTGTGGTATTTGTATAGGTGATATGCCACTCGTTGCCCTTATTATTGAGATGTGGTATATTGTATAAGTGATATGCCACTCGTTGCCCTTATTATTGAGATGTGGTATAT
>NW_018406415.1:707446-707637 GCF_002113885.1 Mizuhopecten yessoensis
GTGATATGCCACTCGTTGCCCTTATTATTGAGATGTGGTATATTGTATAGGTGATATGCCACTCGTTGCCCTTATTATTGAGATGTGGTATATTGTATAAGTGATATGCCACTTGTTGTCCTTATTATTGAGCTGTGTTATATTGCATAGGTGATATGCCACTCGTTGCCCTTATTATTGAGATGTGGTAT
>NW_018406415.1:711631-790534 GCF_002113885.1 Mizuhopecten yessoensis
ATGGTATATTGTATAAGTGATATGCCACTCGTTGCCTTTATAATTGAGATGTGGTATATAAAAAATAAGTGATATTGACTTTCAATGATGGAGCGCTCAATTTCAAACCTTGATTTTTTTCATAACCGCCAGGAAGTTACCCCTTGGAATTAATTCGCTTTACAACATAACCTGTTGGCAAAAAAGGGAAATATAGCACAAATGACTGTATGTAGTATATTTTTTGTATTGCAGTTGTAGAGAGCACAGAAGTTCAGACAATGTATTTCCGGTTAATTACCAAAAACAGTGGTCTAATATGGTTACATTCCCGAGGGAAGGTCATCAGCAAGAACTCCAAGAAGTTCTCCATTGTGTTCACACATTGTCCAGTCAGGTAAGACACATTCACAGCTTTTTTCATTTTTATAAAATTAATACCCGACCCGTCCGGATTCTCTCAACGAACAACCAAAACATTCACTTTCTGAATAGGCCGGAATAAAAATGCGTCAATCAGTACTTAATAGACGAAGGAATAAATACTGTCCTTTACATTTCGATTTACCGCTACCTGTTCAAGACTTTTCAACAAATTTATATATATTATATTTATTTTTTTGGGGGGAGGGGGATTCTTTATTGTTATTAAAATAAAATCTGTCACACACCAAATAATATTGTAAGCGATATTTTTACATAAAGTATTTCCAATTTCTCTTTTCTCGCTGAAATCAATATGATAATAGAATTCCAATCCTAACCAATAAGTACTGTATTTTCTTTCTGAGCTAGGTTTCTTTCCGGGTTCGTGAAAACTTTCCTTTTGTTTTCAGATTCTCCTTAGTTCCTGGTGTTGTCCTTTTCTGGTCCAGATTATAAATTTGTACTTCTATTTTTACGTAACTTTCACGATTTCATTCATATAAATGACTCCAGACGAAAATGTTCTAATCAGAGAGGGCGAAAAGGACAGGGAAAATATCCTAGATTAAATATAAACATTTTCAGTTATCTATTAGAAATAACGTTGTGTATTTGGTATATTGATCGAATAAATATCTTGTTTAAGTAGAAATCGACCGCATTCCTCGGAAATAATGCAGCTCAAAAAGTCTTTTTCGTTGATTTAATACGAATTTCCTATCCGTTGTCCTACGTAAAGTTATGTAAAAGCGTTTCTGCTGAAACTATGTTATACATATTAGTCGCAGTAATAATGGGCATTGAGATGCTATAGCCTGTGTAGTATGAAGCTTGATCTTACGTTGTCATTGGTGTTGGTATAATCTTAAAAGTGTAAGTTGATTGTAACGTCACATCACGGTCTTGATGTTGATTATGACGTCCAGCCAAACATACTCACACAACGCAACTTTTGATGGCTCAGTGCCGATCTCCAACCATTTAAGAACAATGCTGTGGTAAAATCGTTTTCCCAAACTCGTTATGCTCGGCTATCATATTTATTGAACTCTCGCAATTCATTTTCAAATTGTAAGTAGATATGAGACCTAAGCTTCATAATCAACGGAAGTAACCTAACTAGGTATTTTTCCTGCAGTCGAAAAGGGATCCTTAAGTGACTTATAAACCCGAAATGTAAGAGTGAAAATATCATTAAGCAAAAAACACATTATCTTGTAACAATGTTTTCAAAGCCTCCCTCCTGGATATGTGTCCATAGGACACAATATGATATTCTATTTTCTATTACATGCAGCAGGTAAGGTTCTGTTTGCTTTTTATACGTGAACGAGTACCGAAAGCATACTATTACCTCGAAATAGTTTTGTCATATTTTAGGTAATAATAACGAACAAAATATATAATTCTTAATGTTTCAGCAAATCTGCGACATCGCCATCTTGGTATCTAGAATGTCATGTTTATTGTTTTATTATGACGTCATAATTGGCTCTTGAACATCTCCAATTATAACGATCCTGATAGTCTGTTTAATATAAGTGTAATTAATATGTATAATAATGAAAGAAGACATTTTTTTCCAAAGGTATCAGAGGAGGAAAGACGTAATACTCATTAAAACAAATTGATATATCGAATCAAGTTCTGACAGTTCCGTATTAGAGAAATATATTTCGATCGATTCATTGTAACCATGCTTACATAACATGAACATGAGATTAATATATTAATTCAAAGACGGACAAATCAAAATATTCTCGTTGATTAAAATGAAAGNGCTATTTTGCTACTAAGTTCTAATAGGCCGATCTCACTTAAAATTGGTCTAGGAATGATCAGCTCATGGTCCTGACAAAGTTAAGTTAACATTATACTATTTTTTACTCAAATTGGTACATATTTCAACAACAAAAATAAATACTATAGACTCAGGTGACCGTTAAGGCCCATGGGCCTCTTGTTAAGTTGTATAATTAATGCATTTTTTTATTATGTTTTCTTCATGATCAATAAAATATTGCTAATTTGACTTTAACACGACGTCTGTTATTTTCCATTAAACGTAGGCTTTGCACAATTGAATGTAGAATACATACCTGATATAAATAATTAATCTAAAGTCTGATTAATTCACCTTTGTTTACTTGTGTAAATATAACTGGTTTTCCTTTGATATCTAATCGCTAGACACATGCTTCGGTGGAAATAGCGGAGGGGTAATAATTTCTGCTCAGACACGATTTCTATAGAAATCAAATTCCGCTCTAATTATTCAATAGAAACGTAGGGAAATACAGTTGTTTAATATCCACCAGGAAACTATGCACAAAAGAATTATTACGCTACTTTATGTAATAATCGAAACAGCTCGTAATACTGACATTTAATTAAAAACACTCCATCGAAACAATATATCATGAGCTATCAATTATACACGTCGATACTTGCGGACAACAACCTGTGCAGAAACGGGAAGTGGGGCGTTACAAAATAGCTGGCCTGTAGTATCTCATTGCTTTTCATAATCAGGTGTGGGTAAGGGGTGGGCGTAGGGGAGGGGTTGTTTTGTTTTTCCTCGTCTTGGGGTCACAAAAGTGATCAACATTGATTTGTTGCCATTTTTGCAAACCTTGGGACCTTTATTTTATTCATATTGGTTGCTTTTTTGTTTTAAGGCGGCTCCTGAGGCAGCTGCATTTGTACGGTTGTCAGAATATTGTGATCGGTTTGGTTGTTAAGCAACCGTGTCAATGTTTTTAAAAACGTCATTGGAAGGATATTTTAAATTCACTTGAGTGGCCTCATCCTCTATGTCTTTAGATAACCTTGGTAGTTGTAAAGAATCAAAACCCTAAACAAAAAAACACAAGACAAATATTTCATCGAACCTTGTCTTCCCATGATATTCGTTTCGTTATTTATTTCATTCCACGTCATCGAGTATAATGTGCTTCTCCTTTAAGCAATGTTAACGCCGTAAAACTATCTTTGAGTGATTTTACTGCTAGATGGCACCATCGTCATACAACATAGCAGAGGCCGTATAACACTTATACCAACACAAATCCTATGTTTATGTGGCGTCGCCCATCGGTTTAAGTAAAATCGATGATGATTGGTTTATGAAATGAATGATATATTTACATTCATAAGGTATTAACATTTTTATATACTTTCCTATATACGCCAAAACTCTGTTCTAAATGCCACTATATAACAAAACGTTCAGTGGACAAGTAAAACCAAGCCAGAAAAAAACTCCTTTATGCTTCTTTATCTTCTCAAAATATGAGAGAATAGCTCTGAAAAGTCTTCGACATTTTGATGCGATGTTACATTTTACTTTAAAAACAACAAGAGAATACTGAAGTGTCACCATAGCCGTAATTCGAACTTAACATATTTAAAACTAAGGCAAACACTTGACCTGTATATCACAGAGGAAAAATATGTTTTCCAATGGGATCATTGTAACGACCATCAAACTTTTCGATAGTCAACCTGCATCTTTTAGAAACCCTTTGTTGTAAGTTTGTCCGTCAACAATCACAGAAATCGTAAAATTCGATGCAAGATCTTGAATACCGAATCAACTACAAAATGTAAAGACTGTATGTTTGGGGAGTAGGGATGTTATTATCAAGAAAGGAAAAGTTAACGATAGGAAAATCGAAATTGTCGCGTTAAGCGCACAGCTAGATAGTAAGCCATCCCTTTTATTCCTGTTGTAAGAATAGATAGAGAAAACAGCTTTAGTAATACGTCTGTTACATATTTGTCCGTGCTTCAAGCCCATTAAATTTAATAAACTGAATGTTAAGGTAAAGCATTACAGTGAAACACTCCCTTGAAGAATCTTCACTTCCTCATCGTTGTTTTATCGTTTCGACATGAAGATCTGAATCCCATGTGAATTTACATCCCAAATCTAGTAGATGAACTTTATCACATATGTTCGCGAATTCGAAAGAACACCGACATAATTACGGAGAGGATCGTTTTACATAAATATCTCACGGGAAATGTACGATACTTTAATTTTCTATTTTGTTTTACAAATAGTTCTTTAAAATGAGTTATTAGTGAAAGAATGGTCATAAGGAGGAGATTTAAAACAAAGGTTGTCCGATAAAGTTTAATCATGCAACTATAAAACATTTCAAATAAAAAAATGTGTTGCCTTGAACATTTGAGTTGGGAGAGAGTTTATTTGGTTTTTATCCTTTAAGATGTATTACAATCTTTCCACTGTAATTTCAGGGAGGAAGATAGCACATTCCTACAGCAAGAGTCGACAATTCGTCAGCGATTTGCTATACATGACCTTCTTCAATTGGTCCAATATGGCTACTGTTCCAGTAATAAACGAACAAATACTGACCGCAATGACAGCATGGTCAATCAAAAGACCAATGGTCAGATGTGTACTCCGCACATAGGCTTCACTGAGGATGCATCGTTGTCTTTCTACAGTGCTCTTGTCAGTTGTCCGTCCTCTCTACACGCCATGTCGGACAGACACTCTCCTGTTCTACCGTCAACTCACGTAGCGCATAAAATCACTCAGCGGGAGAAACAACTCCAGTTCCAGGAGTTCAGGAGAAGACAGGAGTTTGAACAAGAACGCATTGTCTCAGAACAATCGACGGTAGATTTTCTCCCATATCACTGGCAAATGCAGCAGCAGTCCGACACTTTTGCACAGCAGCAGCAACAGCCACAAACAGAAGAAAGTCGGCGTCAGCAGCAGTATTGTATTCGTCCACGTCCCGAACTGAACGTTTGCGAAACAAAAACAATCAAATCAGAGCCGGGATACGATGCACCATATCAGCCATGCTCTTACAATCCATACCTTGTTTTTCAGGATCCTCGAACCAACCATGTAAATTATAGACCTTGTGTGTCATACGAACCTTCAGTATGCCCTCACCCTTCGTCCGATCAACTGTTGTTTCATCTACCACCTTCTCCACCTGTATCACCCAGGAGGTTCGCACCAGATGGATATGCCATGTATTCTTCTCATCAACCAACTTACTATCCCTCTAGGTTTCATCCCTCCTCCCAACGAGTTGTATACAGTATCGATCCAAATCGGTATCACTTCCCCCCAACTTACCATAATGTGATTGGAGCTGCCAATAGCCAGCCGATCTCGACTATCATGACAGGTTCTGGTGCAGGAAAACGTTTTGAACCAACCCCAAATGTGACTGGTACAACTGCGAGCAATCACACAAAACCACATGCAAATATCAGACTATCTATGCACTGCGATTACTCTACGCCGAAACTACAAGGGTCAATAGGGTGTGATGACACCAAATTCAATCCGTACTCTTCTTTACATCATCTTCATTCTGTACATTCACAAAGGCAACGAATGCAGCAGCAAGGAGCATGTGGACATAACAACCAGATTGAGGAGGAGAGTATACAATACGACATTGAGGCTTCCATACACATGAAGATAGTTGACAACTCGATGCAAAAATGTGTAGACAATAAACAAGAGGTAGACCTTCCGTCGATTGGCAGTTTTCTAGATTATCTCAATGACAGTTAATGATGTTTGATTTTTCAATCAAATGCTCGGAACTGTGTGACTTTAAACCACTGGCGGTATTTGAGGTTTATTATCAAACTGACATCATTGGTAATACGTATGACAACACCAAGTTGTGTTCGTTGTCCTGAATCAATCAATTTTCGTTGTTGTCTTAAACCCATTAACTGTTTTGTTATTTTAAACTCATTAATTCTTTTGTTTTTAATCCATTATTTATATAATGGATTGATAATTACCTACGTTTCATTAAATGATGCCTTGTAGACCGGAAGTACAAATAAACATGGAATATCTTTCCCTGAGAAGGAGCATACCATTGTGATGGCCAATTTATTTTGTTTCAGACGTATAGCAAACAAATATTGTTTCACAGCCGGCCTTTGTGTATTTGTCTTATATTTTCATAGAAATGTTTCCGTAAAGAAGTACTTAACATTGTAACGTCCATGTAATGTCGTCAGGTCTTGCCTTCGATTTTTATCGGTGCCTTTATTCATCTCTGTACAAATATATTTCATTTACAGGGAAATGGCACTTTAACAATTACGTAATTTTGAATGTTCTGTTCTGTTGTTTATTTGCTTCTGACGTGAATTATATCAGTATATCTTGCTGAGATGAATTGCTTGTTTTTAAACGTATCAACTATATTGTAACGACGCGAAATGTTCACATTTAAGTGTTGTTTTTAATAAGGATGTCTCGATGAATCTTCAGTTCTCACTTTCAGAACGCACTTCGCCAAAAGCAAGAGTACATGCACAATAATGATTTGCTAATTAAACATTTCTTTATTATTTAACTATATCAAAATACAGAACTCGTTTTGTGTATTTTCTGTGTTTAATAAGACAAAAATGCACTTAAAGAGACACTTAATATGAAATTGCATTCTATTTTTTTTTTAAACAGCAGTATGCCTTAATGCATAAAGAGGATTCATTTACAATGTTAATAGCTGTTTCCCAGAAATTCATTAAAACCAACCCATTCATTTTTACATAACATAAAAATATGATAAGATTTCAGATTGAAATGTCACAAAGAAAATGATGCTTCCCCCCGGGAACTATATCTGCAAACAATTAATTGAAAGTCTGTGTGGGATTCCTATGTACTAGCACATAACTTTAAACGAATAGAATTATATATACCTTAACAGACAGCATTATATGACTTCATGTAACATATGAAAATAGTTACATTCAAAGTGTGTTCGATTGCTTAATATTGCTTCACTTACGACCATATGATTATGGTGTAGACCGTAGATGAGGCCACTCAATTGACCTCTGAAGTTATCATTGATTTGCTCAGCCTGAATATGAGCGAATATGCTATTATTACTTTTTTCGTATGTATCAGTTAGTATGTAGATATCACAAAATGTAGTTAAAAACTACACACCGTGCTCCAATAACGAAGCCAATTAGTCTTAGTTTGTAACTCGATCTATTAAGTTCCAGTCTTCGCCGGATGATATATAAGTAATTGGACGACCTAAGTATATATCAGATGTCAAATCGTCATCTAATTGTATTGATTCTACAGCTCAAAAGCATAGAAATAGAAGAAGATTTCCTGCCATGAAACGTTTATCATTCCTATTTTAACCCCGAGGCAACACTGATTACCCTCATTTACCATTATTCCTATATGAAAATTTGATACACTATATAATAGACTAAAGTTTATTCCAACGTTTCATGTCTATTTTGTCGTGTCCAATTTAACGTGTGGAATTTGTTATCAAAATATATTTTTTATGAACAAATATATACTGTCAACTTGATATGCACTATCGATTTTATTTTTCACCAAGATGGTCTAAGGAAAGTAACATCTCTAAAATCATTTAAGACCATGTTTTGAGGTCAAATGGTCCAAGGTTTTGAGGTCGGTGCCCCGACGCCGCGAGTCGAACCCGCAACTTTCAGAGAACCTTGGATATTTGGAAACAACCGTGATTATTTTAGGGCTTTTACGCTATACGCCAAATATAATCGTGGCTATTTCTTTAATCCATTTTAAAAGACAGACATCTTTTTTAGTTCATAGCTAATGTTCATTTAATAATTTCTGCTAAAATCAAAATAATTTTGCATAAAACACAACATTCATAAGCCATTTCTTCGACAAGTAACTTAAACAAGTCAGAGGTATTTGCAAATACCGCGCCAAACATTGCGGTATACGATATCATCACTGATTGTGTCCATTTCTATTAGGTATACGATATAACATGAAAAAGAGTACCATTTAGGAAACAACCGGCATTATATTTGTATATTTAGTGACGTTCATTATACCATAACATGCCATTTGCAAGACTATATAGACAACGTATGTTTTCCCTTCGTTATGTGTCTTAAACCAGTCTTTTTATAGAGTTTATATAGAAACCCACGAGTACAGCAAAAAAAAATCAAATGTTAAAATTGGAACTATCTTTTAATATTTCAGAAATTCCATTTTCGCTCTATAAGTGACGTTATAGATGCTTTGACGTAAAAAAAAATGTATACATAATTAATTCGAATCAATAAATTATCATATCATACCAAGACAAACTTATAATTCATACTCAAAAAGAAGATAAACAGGAAATGAAAAAAAAAGACATAATGAACAGCTGCAAATGTTAACCGTCCCACAAAAGATATGTATTCTTATGTGATGCTGACTATGGCGCTTAACTTTGATCTCGTTTGGGAGGACAACGACAGTGTTCCCAAATAATTTTTGCTGAAATCACCTTTTATTTAATGACAGGCAACACTGTAATTCATAGAACTTAAGTAGAATAGTCGCAAATACCGCATGAATCTGTCCACTGTTGAAGCAGGTGAACAGTTATGTACATCCATCTATGTAATTCATAGTCCATAAGTTGAACGACGCCTGAATCGGACGGCATCTTTTCTGTCACAGCAGACGACACATAGGCCGTGGAAGAAGACCAGTTTTGCGATATAGTTGCTCAAATCTCAAGCACATCAACACAACGAACATAAGAGTGTAACTTCCTTCTAACCAAACTATAAATTATAAAAAAGAACACAAGCCTTAAAGCATAAAACACTCAAGGGGTCTTCGCTCAGCAACCAAGGCAGTACACGCATTAGTAACCTCTCGTCAAAAAGGAACATTATTTGGATTTCCTTTTAAACTTTTTCGAATCTTCTGGGGAATCACTCCCGTCTGTAAATTTCGAATTTGCACTTAAAAATCTAGACAAAGATTTTATTTGCGCTTAGACCTTGAAAATTATACAGATTTTGGAAAAATATTAACTAGGATCTTAAATGAGTTTTCATTTCATATGAGATTTTATGAAACGAGTCTTAGGTTTTTATTTTTGCGAGACTTGGCGAGCAAAAATGAAAACGTCGAGACGAGTTACATAAAAGCTCATATGAAATGAAAACAAAGTTATGATACTTTTTATAACATAACTCAAAAAACGTACATTTTGACAGGTTTTAAAGCCAAAATGTAGAGGGCTTAATCAAACACACATTTTATTGCGCCATTCACAATTGATGACGTCACGTCATTGTCCATATTACGACGTCACAATCGATTTCTGACTGGCACAGCCAATGAAAAACGCTTCTTGGTATATTACACTAGTGACATATGTAAAAATATTACACGTGCGAATTCACTGGATAACAGGCCGATTATGTGATAAAAAGAAATAAGGAATCCTCTAAGAAACCACATTTTGTTTCCATTAGACAATTAAGTCGAAAACTTTAAAGGCACACCCCCGTGACATTTGTAGTAAGTCTGACTGCAGTTAAGCATCATCTACGAAATCCATATTGTTTAACTGCTTCACAAAAATATGCTAGCCCACGCAGTATTGTTGTTGTCTACAATGGTGTCCGACTTTATTCTCGTTTAGATGGACAACGACACTGATTCCAAACAACTTCCGTCTGCAATCACCTTATTAGGTCTACGTACAGGCATCAATATAATTCATAGGTCTTACGTTGAATCAATGCAAATACCGCCCGTATCCGACAGCATCGCTGTCACAGCAGACGACACATGGACCGCTAATGAATACGAACTTGACGATATAATTACTATAATTTCTAGCAAATCACACAATAAAATTTACACAAAAAAGTATAAATGCCTTTAAACCAAAGTATCCAATATAAAATATAATCGCCGTTAAACATAGAGTATATGTCTTTGCTCAGTAACTAGGCCACACTTAAGTACCTCTCATCGGTCGAGATGAAGGCCTTTCAAATGCTCTCTCCTATAGTTTTTCACATACATATCTTTTGTAATGCCCCGATATGCTAATGTCAACAAATCCTTTTGGTAAGGATACTGAATTGGGAGAGATTTTCTGAGTTAATATTTGTGGGATCGGAATCCGGTGATTAGTTACGATGAAGGCCGAAACAAAAGTAAGTTTTTATTCAATTCAAAAACATAAATGCGGTTTGGATCATGATTTATTTTATCGACAGTGATTCCTGTCTGCCAATTTCATATTACTACAAAATAGCCGATAATGTCCTTAATTACTTGCCACTGAACCTGAAAGAAAACCAAGAATATATGCCCATGCGCAAATAATTAAATTCAACATCATTTGCGCGCGTCTATATATGTTTAGGAAATTGTTTAAAGGGAAAGAGGAAACTTCGTTAGCAAACATTTTTTCCATCAGAAATTTAAGCTGAAATCTTTCAAGGGATGTTCCCAGGGAAAATTGATAACAACATTCAGGCAATCATATGCCGATGTTAGAAATATTGATTGCAATAAATACGGGTGGAGCACATTTGTCAGAATTCTTGACTCAATTATTCGACATTTAAGAAATCTACATTTCACGAGACATTCTGGTTTTGGTAAAAGAATGAGAAAAATTGATTGCGGTGAGAAAAAACCCTGAACATACAAGAGAAAATCAATAATTCTCACCAATTCGTTCAACAGACTACGGCCAAAAATTACGTCTGATGATGTCGTCTCATTCAATAGAACACTGACCAGCATTCAATGTCTGAATGATGTGGTCGGGTATTGTGTGCGAAATTATGGCGTTGCAAACATGGGAAGACATGTCCGGCTACTTTACAGAGCACGTCAAACATACTTGACAATGCTTTAGGCGTAGTATCATTTGAAATCCCTAGAGTCCCGTAACCGAGATATGTCAAGTCCATACAATCCCAAACACACATTTTCCAGTATCACACTTTTACCAATATCATGAAGTATATAAAGCCACAGTCAAACTTCAGAAACAAGTCTCTTCCACACGGAAGCATTGACCTCCCGGTGTTCCCCAAGATCCAAAGATTGTTGACAGCAGGTGGCCGGCAAGTAAACGACATATTTCAAAAGGAAAATGACAGAAACATTGTCCTTGTCAGATCCGTTTCTTTGTTACAATAAAATCTCTTGAAATGACTAGACACGTTTCAACACATGTGTGCACTCTTTTATACGTTTGAAGATGCTGAAGTGTTTGCAAGTAAAAGTGTAATTAGCGAAGCAAAGCAATTGGTCATTTTTTGTAATATCCGTTTTAATGGATCCGTTTCGAGTTGGAAGTCCAACTCGGATACCACATTATAATAACTTTAGAACGTGCATCTCAATGGTCAATGAATGACAAATGTTACGGGTCCCATGTCATCTTACATACCGTAAATGAGTGCAGTGTCGTTCTTGACTGTGTTAACTAATTGGAACTTGTCTATACTCGTTGTTTAAGACATCTGAAGCAAACCCTTTTTGTGAACAATTGTCAACCTATTATGTTAGCACGATTATATAATCAACGACTGCAACTTGTTTTGTTGGCAGTGCTATCTTAGATTAATTCAATTAAGAATATGACGGTTGATAAATTGGCATTGATTAAATGACGCGTAAAAGTGTGACACTACCAGTTCACAATTATGATAATCAAATATTTATTATCTTAGATAATACATAGATCTGGGCCCAGTTGTTTAGCTTTATCATTGTTAAACGACATTTTTCAACCTTTAATACTTGCGTAAATGAACAAGATACAATCTCACAATTTTGCATGTAAATTCAATCTACTAAATATTTGATATCTGGAAAGTTGTACCTAATTCGATAGTTTTATTTTAATGTTACATAAAAAATAAATTTGCGCTCATCACTAATTAAGCTAATCACCGTTTGGACAACTGGGCCCAGAAGTCCGTTGACTTTAGTTATTAAGTAATAACAAATGTGGGATACAAAAACTGGTACATGGTTTTGTAGCATACATGTACACCATGGCTGCCTAAAAAAATAATCCTCCGCATAATTGTTGCTGTTTACAATGGTGACTCGCTTAGCCTTTAGTCTCGTTTAAATTGACAACGACAGTAACTCCGGATCCCGAAACAGTTCTGTCTGTGATCATCTAATTAAATCTATGCACAGGCATCAATATAGTTAATAGCCCTTACGTTGAATAATTGCAAATAGCGCCCGAGTCTGACAGCATCGTTGTCACAGCAGACGACACATACAATGTTGATGAATACCAGCTTGACGATATAATTTACCCAATTTCTAGCAAACACAACATCAAAATGACACAAAAGAGTATAAATGCTATCAAACCCAAGTATCCTATATAAAACATCCTCGCCATTTAACATGGAACATTCGTCTTTGCTCAGTAACTACGATGAACATATGCTACACACGTGTACAAAAAGAATATGGTACAAGGTTTGTAGCGTATGTGCATCAACAAATCCACCATTTTATTTTTATTGAATATTGAAACCTGGCGTCCTTTTTCCAATGCTTAAATGAAGTTGGTGGTATTATTTTACTTTCTATTCTCCATTTGAGTTATACAATTGTTACTGTAAGCAATAACTATTACCCAAATACAGGAGTATTACCCATATGAGAGGTTGTGCCAAACCTGTTAGTGTCCTTGTGCACTCCACCTTGTACATTTGACCAAGGCTGACATATCCCTGGAGAGAGGGTTTCTGTCCTTTTTCAATACAAAAAGGTTAAATGTTATCAATAGTTAGTTCATACAAATGTTGCAGTTGAACAGCCCGGAATATGTCAACATCAGTAATTATCTTAGCCCCGGGTATCGGGACCGAGGGCTGATAAGGGATATGATATCAAAATGGTCATATTATAAACTTTTTATCATATGTTCAAGTAACAAAATATCAAGTCAACAAGAAAAACAATTAGATAATTTAATCAACAATGTCAACTGAAACAGATTATTACAAGATGATATTCAGTCAATTCTGAATAAATATCGTTTCAAATCGCTGCTGTCAGTAAATATTAGTCCGACTACTGCTTTAGTATTCATTGCAGATGAAACGCCATGATTTATTCACTATCCGAGTCCGTTATGACATTCACTCTCCTTTTCTTTAAAGGAGTAGGCCCAGGGCTAAAATTGATTGTGAATGAACCGCCGTGAATTTGTGCACAAGTAAACAGACTGTGGGATGACGATAAGCATGAATTTTGCTGTGTTTTTGATGATAATGTGAAAGGTAAGTCAATGACTGAAGGGGTATCTGTTGACGTCATGGGCGGTGCTGGTACTGTAAAACCTTTTTAGCATATTTCCAGAATACCGCCATCTTTTACAAGATCTGAAAGATTTTTGACAGGATGGTTATTAAGCTTCATTTTGTTTCTACGCTTAATTTTTTGTATTTCTTCGTGCGCAGTTACAGCACTGCGGGATAATTCGTAACCTGTGAAAGTCATTATTTTGACTGTTTCAGTCGGTGTTTTTAAGGTGACATTTCTACCGCTTACACCAGGTGTAGACGTGATGACACGAGTGTTTGTAACCAAAGCTTGTCATTATAATGACAAGCTTTGACGATCGTCATTATAACGTTCTAATGTTTTTATTACAACATACTAACAATGCAGAAACATTTCCAATAATGGGTTCCCTTAATGTTCTTTGATAGTTCGTTCCGAGCTGCAGTGTATAATATATTTATTAATGAACAACCGCAGGTAACATTAAAGTTCTTAAGCAGTTCTGAGTTGTATTGTACAGTCTCATCATTCGATGTGCTTAGATAGTATGTTCTGAGCTGTATTGTACAGTCTAGTCATTCGATGTGCTTAGATAGTATGTTCTGAGCTGTATAGTACAGTCCAGTCATTCGATGTGATTAGATAGTATGTTCTGAGCTGTATAGTGCAGTCTAGTCATTCGATGTGCTTAGATAGTATGTTGTGAGCTGCAGTGCACAATATATTCATTTGTTAACAACCACATGTTACCTTGGAGTTCCTAAACATTCATTTGTAAACACGTATTGATTAATTTTTATGTTGGCGTTCTTAGATAGTTTTGAGCCGCAGTGAAAAGTCTAATCATTCCTTTGCGTTTTAAGATAGTCCTGCGCATTTGTTGTAAACAACCACGGGTTTTTCTTGGAATTTCTAACTGTATGTACATTTTAACCATTTTTGAACAATCATATGTTACTTTTATGTTCTTATATCTTGAGCTGCAGTATACTGACTTTTCCTTTGTAAAAACCCTTAGGTTAACGTTTTGTTAATATAATTAACCTCATACGTAGCGTGGTAAGTGTATTCTATTGGACTGAATGCTAGCTTTATGGCTTCTGCTTAAAAAGGCTTGTGTTAATTACACAGCAACTTTTAGAATTGGCACTACTCTATTGAATTTGACAGGTGGTTTTTGTGAAAATAGACTTAGGTGAAAATAGACTTATGCTACTTTTTATCTGTTTAAAACAGTGACATATTGTCAAAAGAATGACTGGAAATCATCTTCAAGCACATATATATCAATTTTTAACGAACAACGTCAAAAATTATCTTTTCTTTCATACATTAACATTTATTCATTTTATCGTTAAAAAGTTTGATTACAACTTCGATAATACATTTCATATTTCCTCGAAAATAACGTAATATGTTATTTCACCCTTTCCTCGTCCCCTATTTAAGCATGTATAGAACAAACATGTACCAACCTCTCCAAAATAAGGAAGACGCATAGATCCACGATATTTGGGAAGAAACGTTTTCGAACGAAGGACTTTCATAATGGTTCCGTTGTATGACCTTGGCATGCATTGAATACGATTTAACAATGATTGTCAAAGTCCATCTTTAATATATTTTACAGGTTTTCAATTGAACTATTTTGTTAGTAATACAAAAATGCCAAACATTGTAAACATATCGATTTACTATATTACCATTTCGTTTAAATAGGGCTTATCAGTGCTACTTAATGTCAACCAAATACAAAATCCACGTATAAATCCTCCGAAACATATAAAAAATACATTAAAAGTAGAAAAGGGCTAATAAAACCCTTTAAATTATGAAAACAACGGTTTGCCTCAACAGATAATATATATTTTAGTAGTGTTTTACGCAAATTCCGCCAGATTAAACTAAAGCCGCCTGCTGCATGGCTGCAACCATTCTCGAGGACTTGTAGTCCACAAGTAACAACAACCACATTGCCAGGTAAAATAGTCATTAAAAAAGGAAGAAATGAAGCACCTGTTCGAGTGTTTAATAGAAAGCCAATCAAGGTAAACATTTTCCGGCACCATATGACCATTCCATCCATTATGACGCATCAATGTCCATGTTCATGTTCACAAACGTTAACCTCTATCTGAAGTCGTTGCGTGGTCTTATTCAATGCACTTGTTCATGGATGTATTCATCGATTTAATAGACCAATCCTTGTTTATGGAACGTCTTATAAACACATACAAGGGATAATGCGCATACAATCACCATCAGACCTGTAATGAAAACCCCGTTAGAAGCTTTGCCTTTGGGACATGGCTAAATATAAATTTTCTCTTCTATTGGATTTAAGCCTCTTATCATCGTGGTTTACCCATGGCATGATTTTGTAATTAATATCAACACAACATCGTTTGCCATGTACTAAATAGAGTAATGGTCATTATATAAAGTAAAATCTAACATCCTTGTCTGGATCACTTTGATCATAGACTATTAACATGCTTATGGAAGTTTACAGCATCATTACTGAACTGCCGATACGCCATGTACATATATAAATCGTGTATTCAAACGAAATGTTACAACTGATTTTCAGTCAAACCTTGGGAAGCACAAAGCACTCTTTATACATGATTTTTTCTCTCTCAAGGAATCCTTGCAAAGGGGATAGCTGTCCTTTAACAGAGGTGGCCTCTTAATAGAGGTAGTCACAAAAGCAGGTTGATCCATTGAGATTTGATAATTATCGCATAACTGACCCATTTTACTATATCATAGGGCCATGTCATAAATATGTTATTACACACGTATTACAACCTAAAGGTGCCGTGTGAACATATTCCTGCGCCACTACAAGCACTACTTCTATTTACTACACAGTAGTAAAAAAATGGCTGACCAGATACACATTGGCGATACGGTTACAATTGACAACAAAGGATCAGGTACTGTAAAGGATATTGTTCCAAGAGGTTTTGCAACATTTTATAATGTAGAAGTTTCACGAATTGATTTTTAAGTTAAAATTGAACGCGATCGTAATGAGAAGGTCACTGTTACAAGGACCCGGTCAGAACAGCAACCGGAGCAGACGCCAAACTTGGATGTTGGGCCTGGGGCTGACAATCCTAAAACGAACTTATTTGTTACAGTAAATGAAGATGAAGTGGGAAATTTTATCCTCAACCAATCAAACAAAAACACTCTAAGCAAAACATTCTACGATGTGAAACTTTTGTATCAATTTTTCAAGTTGCCTGAAGTCAATGAAATTGCTGTGTAGATTTGTATTGGTATCAGGAAAACGCCAGAACAACTACGGTCACACAATTGTTAGCAGCCCTATGTTTGCTCAAGTGCGTGAGGTTATGAAAAGTAAACAGCGTCAGTTGAAACGCGCCGAAAATGCAATTTAGCACAAAGAAGTGATCCAATAAATGACACTAAAATAGACATGTTGTGGAATTCTGGTCAACTAGGTTCAAACACACCCGACAGCTTACTACAAACTTTATGGTTTTATAATATCGTTCATTTTGGTCTCCGGGTCTCGGCAGAACATAGGGACATGTGTTAGGGTTACGTAACTCTGGGAAAAGATGTGGATGGGCACGAATTTCTGGAATTTACTGAACGCCGAACACAAACAAGAACTAGAGAAAATTCTCGCGATATTAGAGCTGTTAAACCGAAACTGTAGGCAAATTTGGAAAACCCTGACAGGTGTCATGTGAAAATTTATAAACTTTACCGTGAAAAAGCGCCCGACTGGCTACGGTGCCCCATCTGATCCTTTTTACGCAGCCCCCAAACAAATATCATCACGTAATAATCTAATTTGGTTCAAGAAACACCCAATAGGAGTCAATAAATTGTGCATCATGATGCAAAGAATGATCAAGTTGTCGGGAATCGAAACTGAAAAACATCCGTCAAATCACAGTGCTCGCAAATATCTCGTTCAAAAACTCAGTGACAGTAATGTTCCCCCCACCCAAATTATGCAAATTTCAGGACAGAAGAACATGTCATCATTACACAACTATAGTCATATCAACACAGATCAACACAAGCAGATTTCACAAATCCTGAGATCCGGGGAAAGTCCGTTCTCTCACCTGCCAACTTGTCAACGCCGTCAAGTAGGCCTATTTCCACGTGTTCCACAACATCGTCCAACTTAGTTCTTCATCTTCAATGTCAGAGATAAGTGGCGGCTTTGAATCAATTTTCAGTGGTCAGATTAGTGGAGGGAACATTAAAATGAATATTTACCAAGGTGGTCAATCAGAACCACCAGGAAAACGTATCCGAAAAGCTATCATTGAAAGTGACAGCGACTCTCAGTAGGCCTGTTTGACTGCATGAAACGACATATGAGGCGTGACGTCACAAAATTGTGAGCTTTAAAAGTGCATTTTTTTCTGATAAATTTTAATGTCTTAGCTATTAAATGAATTGGAAATGTTTATTTTTGTCATTGTTACTTTCATTGCATTTAAAATTGTTCATAATTTAAATAAACAAATATGGAACTACTTAACATTGCGCGGAACGGCAATTCTATGATCGGTGTACTGTTTGTTTTGGTTTTGTTTAGTTTTGTTTTGGTTTTGGTTTTTACCTATATAGAGTCAGCTGATAACGCATAGTAGTGTTTGGAGTTTTTTTAAATAATGATTGTTATGTGATAAACAGAATCTTACAATCGTGCCCATGGCAACTTATGCAAGATCCTCTATTTATTGTTTGTGATATAATGTCAAAGTAACAAATATATTCACCTGCCGTTGAGTCGTTTTAGGGGTAATTCGTATTTCATTTTATAAGTTATTTACATTGTTATGACTGAATGATCAGTTATATTCTGCTTACTGAGACAATTAAAATCTAATTAGGAATGTAATTAATATACAGAATGTAGATAAACCATAATCAAGCGCCGCTCAGTTAATATGCTCTCAGAATATCAGAAACTCCGCAATGGATGTCGGCTGCTGATAGACAAACTTACAGCACTGGGTTTCCAAGGATACCAGTTGAGGAAGACTATTGACACATTTTGTGGTCGTAAACATGATTTCATTGGGAAATAATGCTATTGATTATGTGAAAATGACAGTGGAATTTGTTTATCTTCAATATTTTTCTTGTTTTGTTGTCACTACCACAGTTCAGCATGTGTGCGCGTGACACTACTTGAATTTTACATAGAATTTCGTGAAGAATGTCGTCGATGAGGCAGAAAACTGTTACCTTCCTTGGACTCATGGTCTTGTTCTCCTTGAACCGTTTTATAAGTCTCCGTGTATTTAATCTCTGTGTTCTTAATTTTTCCCATTGTTTATTGTTATTATAAATATTAATTGCTCTGTCGTGACGTCGGAATGTCACAGAAGGACGTCCACTAATAAGACAATCTGCGAATCGTCCAATGTGACAACGGCGACTCACTAAACGGGAAGTTGTTGATGCATGAACACCAAACTGCTGGGCGACGTAACGTTGTGATTGACTTAGAAAAATCTCTTATCTTCTGACATCATCGGTGTCCTGAGTTTCACTGGCTTTAGACTATATCAATGTTCACTGTATCTCTACAGATCGGAAAAATGTTTTAGAATGGTTTTCAAGAAAATCACACGTTGGTTTATCCCAGATGCTTGAATTTTGAAAGCTGGAATAAAAGTGTAGGACAAAGTTCTGTATTTGAGCCTTACACATTTACTGATTTGATCAACTAATAGTGAAGTTATAAGGACAAAACCAAAGTCGCGTTACTTTTCCACGTAAGTTTAGAAAGGTGAAAACTTAAAGTCTACAAGATTATAATTGATACTCTGGTACCTTTTATCTTTATAGATATAAAATTTCATATGAGATTGACAGAATTCTTCTTCAAGCCGCTATAGGTCATCACTAAATTTTTAAGTGCTTTTGTCTAATTTCGTAAATCTAATACAACATCAAAAATAATTTATGTTCGCAAAAACGGTATAACTCTTTTTAGACAAACGGGATTCAACAGCAGTTTATTCACTCAAACATAATGACAATGCAATAGATGTATGGCACACTCCATTGAACAATTTCCTTTTAAGTCCTAGAAATGAACATATTTGATAACTATTCAGTCACAATGAAACTAAAGGCAACACATGTTTAATCCATTTACACGTAGAGACACAACACGTCTATCATTGCAACAAAGTGACTGATTAGAAAATATTGATCACATGACAGAGAAAAAATGTCGGCCTCACGCGCTCGAGAATTACCCCATTCTTATTTCTCCTAACCAGAGAATCTCTTTAAAAAAACGGGCAAGAGGCACTGCAACCGGGTTCCGAGTGACTGAAGCAAACGTCTACAACACTTCTACCTGTTTTATTGTTTATTTCCACATAATAAAGTATTCATCTGCATTGTTTAAGGGAAACACGATCCTTTTGGTTCTCCGAAAGTAATCACGTTTCACATGGACTATTGAAACATGAGTAATTGCAGATAATGATGTAGCTGAGCTAGGTAACATCAATCTCATATGAAATTTTGGTTCATAAAATTCTTCGTCCAAGTCAAACGTGATTGATCTCGGGGAGACAAGGATCGTTTTTCTCTACAACAAGGGAAATGACTGTAGAAAAGTATGACAATGTCCTGAATATGCAACACATGGCGTATCAGTTATACATTAAAAGAAAACAGAACTTGAATTAATTTTCGTTTGAATTCCTTTATTTGATAAACTTTGTTATTTCAAGGATATAGTAAATGAGTATTTTGTGGTACATGTACCTTTGTTCAAAACTTCAGAGCGGAAGTAGTGAACAGGTCATTAATTGATTAGACTCCTACACAGTGTTTGCAATTGATGGTTGTCGTTGAAGCATCGATTGTAAGCAGCTGTGTTCTTGGTTGTTGATGTAAATGAATGGGAAATGATGCATTAGTAGTATAATACGTTATTAATGTCTTACAATAAGGCTGTATTTAGCTTGGGTTGGAGAACCAGGTGTTGTCTATGATAATGATCCTTATTATCGTCGACAAAATAAAACTTGTATTTCAAGACACTTACCATATTCACCATTTTCTGTTTATATATATTTATATAAACAAAAATACAAACAAACATAATTATTTTCATCATTAATCCTTATTACTGACTAATTGGGCCAAGAGCCAATGATCCATACATTCAAGATATTTCATATGTGTGTACCTGCAGTATTATTCCAATGATTCTATGTTAAACATAATCTTCAATACAATACATGTTATTGTAATCAATTTCAACATACACGCATAAAAACAAAGGCATTTAAAGCAAGCTTAATATTGTATTAGCTGATAAAAAAAACCATTAGAATATATCGGCATTGTTAACTTGCCGACTAGTTAACGTGAAACTTCCATCTTGCATTACAAGAAACATGATTTCTAACTGACACTACCAATTACTATTAGTTATTGTCCGTAGACAATTATCACAGTATTTCTAAATATAGTTTCTTCTCACCTTTCCCAATTTGAACATTTTCATTAATGACTCACAAAACGTTCGATGGATTGGGTTATAATCGAAAAAATCATGCAATTGATATATGGGAACATTGACACTTAAAAAATCGAAGTAGTATCATATGTTGAATGTTTGAATATCAACCAGACAATCGCCATGTCTGCAAAGAATCCTTATGAATAACAAATATATATATAAAAAAACTTCAATTAAATATGTTATTAATTTTCTTTGTCACAAGTTTTGTTTAACGTTCTGTAACTTGTTTTTATTTTTGCACTATCTAATATTCGAAAATGAGCCAAAATGATAATTTTGCGGGCTCCATATTTAGCCAATTTCAGGTCTTCTGACCTTGGCTCAAAGAGTTATGGAAACAATGGATACATATGCTATTATTTTAGCGGGATGCATTTTGCAGAACCCAACAGAAGAAACACATTTTTCCTACTAATTTTGAGTCTTTAAAACTGACAAATAATACTGATTTTTTTTTACGTAGACTCAAGAACTGTTCATCTAGAGCCTATATTATACCATACTTTAGTTATCATTCAAAGATGTACATTTGAACTCTATGATTAAAAGGCACGTTTACAGCAGATATGAAACAATATAAATTTTAATATAAATATACAATCGATTGATATTCCCTATTTTAAGACACTTATATATATTTTACTTATTGTCACTTACTCAAAACACATAAACGAAAATGCGTTGATTTTTGGCACCTTTGTTTTTTTAGTCTGTCGAACTATTGATAGCCACATCAAGTCGGGGATTCAGAATATAAGACTCTTTCATGCACAGGGTGTAGGATAAGGAAATTCCACCCGAGGGGTTTTCAAATTTGGTAAAACCCAAGGCTTTGACGAGGGTTTTGCCAAATGTGAAAATCCCACGGATGTAATTTCCTTATCCTACACCCTTGGGCATGAACGAGTATTTTTCTCTCATTCCAATCAACATCATAAGCTCAAAAACCATGAAAATGTGTTTGGACTGGTCACCAATTTGAAAATATCAATTTTCCCCCTGAGCTTTTAAGACGGAAATGAATTAACCAGCCAGATTTAGCATATCCCATATTTGCAAACAATGTTTGCGCAGAAAAAATAATCACATCGCATCGGAGAGTTCAAAATTTGTGACGTCCCGTCATTGTTGGGCTATTGTGACGTCACGTCACGTGAAATGAGGTGTAAGATAGAAATTTCCTACACAATTTTCTTACCCTGGACAGCTCTATCTTACACACAGGGAAATGAGAGAATAGTATGTACCTGCTATTACCTACTGCATATTGTGTTCGACACCTAATGAGTGAACCCTCTGCAGGGTGGTGCAGTGGATAGGGCACTTGCTTTTCACCAAGACGGCCGTGGTTCGATTCACCGATCGAACGTGAAAAGGTTGGGGTCACCAGCCCGACCATGTTGGTTTTCTCCGGGTACCCCCGTTTCCTCCCACACTAAGACCCCCACCCCCCCCCCCCCCCCCTCCCCAAGCGCTAATATCCGGGCCAACAAGAGAAAGTAATATCAGTTGAAATAACTTGTTTCATAATTGTTTTAAAATAAAGTTTATATTTATATAACCCCCTGCAGGATTGGGGATTTGCTTTTGTGCCCTTCAAAAATGGCCAAAGTAAATTAACTGCACCCATTGTGATGTTTTGGATAGTTCTAATTTTTCTTTCTTTCCTAATAATTATTTTCTTTCATGGCGCCTTCTCCGGAAATGCCCATCGAGTGTTAAACGTTCGCCAAAGAAAAAGTTGGTTACGAAAAACAAACGTGAACTAAATGAAATATAATAAAGGGTGGTCGGGTGGTGCAGTGGATAGAGCAGTTGCCTTTAACCAAGGCGGCCGGGGTTCGATTTCCCGATTGGACGTAAACAGGTTGGGGTCACCTGCCCGATCACGTGGGTTTTCTCCGGGTACCCCGGTTTCCTCCCACACTAAGATCCCCCACGCGCTAACATCCGGGCCAACAAGAGTGATTAATATAAGTTGAAATAACTTGTTTCATAATTGTAGTAAAATATAAAGTTTATATTTATATAACCCCCTGCAGAATTGGGGATTTGCTTCTGTGCCCTTCATGTTGGCCAAAAATGGCCAAAGTAAATTATCTGCACCCATTGTGATATTTTGGATAGTTCTACTTTCTCTTTCCTTCCTAACAATTATTTTCTTTCCTGGCGCCTTCCTCGGAAATGCCCATCGTGTTCGCCAAAGAAAAAGTTGGTTACGAAAAACAAACGTGAACTAAATATGTAATTACACTGAGCAATGAAATATAATATAGATATAGATATATTTGTCTTCCAAACATAACTAATTCGTTATCATGTGAATATCAACCCGAACAAACTTCCCCTAATTAGAATGAGTGTATCACAGTACGTGAATTTGTGTCCTTAAAAACCTGAGTTCTTTATTAGCTATTTGTCACATTCAGTGCTATTGTTATATTCAGTCGTAAGAGAAGAGAGAGCTTCTTTTATCATATTATATTCTAGAGAGAAGAAAGTATCAAGATGGAACGGAAACAAGCTAAAGGAAACCGAAAATTTGAAAAATGGTACTGCAACGTAACGTCTATTCAATTAGTCACAGGAAGAGCATGTGATAAATGTTCTTTTTAAAACAAAACGGTAATGATGACATCATAACAACAGGGTATTCATTTCCTAAAAACATCTACTAGAAAAGGATCAGTTGTTCCCTTTGTGAATCTATAGCGTTAACCGTTAAAATCGGAATTAAAGAAACCACTCTTGGGCAGTAGTCTCATACAACTGACGGTTACTCTATACATATTAAGTTTATACTATAATCAATGTAATGGAGAATATTAAATGTGGTCTGTTGAAAGAGGTCGTCACAAGAACAGATTTCCCTGTATATCGCTCCTGAAATAAATGAGTCGATGTTTTGCATATCAATTTAATGAAACGCCCACGATAAAAGTGTACAAAAGGTACGACAATATCGGTTGGTTTGGATTTTAAATCACGTGACAACTAGCGCTAACCAATCATCGCAATGATAATGACTGAGCGATACAGACAAGAAAAGGGTCAAAAGTTCTGTTCTGAGTAATAAAATATAGTCATCTAAGTTGTATCAACCTCATTGTTTTGACACTTTATTCACGCGCGACAGATACTTAAGGGAACCGAATTGACAAAGGAATCATTACATGATTTGGCTATGATCTACTGGCTGTCACGGCTGATGAAACATTACACCAAAGCGACTTGCCCGTATTGTCGATTTCGCGACATTTCCATATAAATCAAAGAATCACATTTAAGTGCTTGAACAAGACAGTGAGCTTGGACATTAAATTCTAGCCAAAGACATACGATGTCTGAAATAGACCATGGATATGTAAAAAAAAAAGGTCATTAAAATGTTCTCCCTTCGAACCAATGAACACTTCACGTGTCCTCAAATACCAAGGGTAAATTTGATCGCCTTTGATTTTGATGTAACCCCGTTGTATTCCAAACTTCAAAGGACATGTATCAGCCTAGAGATTGGTCAGGTTTTGTGCCTTTAACTATTTTCATGACATATTCCAAAAGCGGAGAGAAGAGGTAGAACAGTTATGTTTTGAAGAGGACCTTTACGTTAATAGCACTCGTATATCGTTATAGGTTCGATATTTACTACCATTTTACCTTGTACATTTTATAGATGTTATTCAGTTGGTGTATTATGCTGTTTTAACTATCCGTGATTAACGAGGAGAATACCACTACATTAAGCTACAAAAAGTGTTTTTAAAACACAATAACATTTAAGACGAACACCTACCATAATAGGAAATTATCAAAGATTCCAATGTGTTTATTATCAGTTAGTCTAAACTACATTAAAGACACTTTAAAACTACAAAAACGGGAGATTTGTGAAAATATTAAAACATTTCTATACAAATGATATTTCGTCGTAGAACAGCTGACACAAAAACATGTGTAGGCGTCGTTTTCATTGAATTATCTCCATAATAAAATAAGGAAAAATATATATATTTCCTAGCTCTTTGAAAAATATATGAAAAGAAGCTGAGACACTTGATTGTTTTGTGGTTTAGGACCAGGTGAAATAACCATAGAGTACGTATATTAAATTATATGTTCGGGATACCTAAACCTAAACAATACTTGCTGGTATCGGCTTAAGAGTAAGCAAATTCAAAAACAATTTACAAAAATACAGAAACAATATACAAAAATACTCATATGGTTTTGTAAAATGTAAACGACAAATTTAGCTCCAAATGATGCAGTTAAATGCTACAATACTAACGTTTTGACATAAATTATATGTGATGCGTAATAGCTGACGAGATAATTATTGTAAAAAACATTTAGATCACTGTTATCACAATACATCAATCCTTGAACCATAACAAAATCTAAACAGAAACTACTCCCTGTAATTGTGAAATTATTTTGTAAGCTTCAAATTAACATTGACTTTTCATGTTTCCGTAACGAAACTTACACAATACACACCAACAAACCCACACATACCATATATATAAACCTTTTTCTGATTATCACTAAAACATAAATAACAATGCAATACAGTACTGAACAGTAAACGCCAAATAAGCGAACCTATCGACAAACATCTCTGTAAAGGTGGATGTTTTTCACGGCGTGGAAATGTTTTTCGCATAACTATCCGCAAGCGAAAACCAATATTAAATTATTTTTTTATTCAGTTAATAGTTATGAAAATCTTTAATTTTAGAATCATTGCTTGCGCAAAAAAATCTACACCTAGATACATTTTAATAGTCGTATCGCGAACATTTCCATACGTAAAACAAAATCTACTATTACAATACAATCACATTGCAAAACATATCATATTCTTTATCTTGAATTTCCTATCCATACCTTTGTTATACCGACTGTGACGGTATATTTCGATTTGAATATAGCATATGAGTTTCACCCCCTCTTTGGGAGTCACTCGAACTCACGGAACACATATTTGAGCAAGCATTTGAGCATCCACGTCCATTGGTGAATTGCATCCTGTACCTCATCCTTCCTCGATCGTTACCAGGGGAAATGAGGTCATCGAATTCCATATCAAATGACCTTGAATTCACTGGATGACTTTGAACGGCGCAACAGCACTTCAGGATGTTTTTGAATTCTCTTTTGAAAATCGGATTCATCCAACAGTATAGAAAAGGATTAATACAGGTACTGCTAATCGCGACCCAATGACATATAAAAAACACGGTGCTGTTATACGCAAACTGTTTTACATCCGGATGAAGATCAGTAAGCAGGTGGTATAAATTGAGCGGCATCCAACACACGGCAAAAACAGCAACAACGGCAACTAACAGCTTTATACTTTTCCTTTTTTCCTGAATTTGTAAAACCCGCTGTTTTTCTGTAACCACTCCCAGCTGTGTACGAAGCCACAATTTATGCACAATTCGTCCATAAGTGACACCTATTATAGTGAGTGGTAACACATACTGTACCACCATTGTTCCAATGGTTACGCTTTGCTCCCACTTCACACTTGGGAAATTAGTACGACATCGCTTCACTGTAGTAACAAACAAGTTCAAGTCTTGTACTCTCGTGTATATTCCATAAGGTAAAGCCAGTGAGAATGCTAGTGACCAAATCAGTACAAGTATAAAAATCCCTTTCCGTCTGGTGATCCTTGGGTTCAGAGGATAAATCAAAACCCGTTGACGATCAAGTGCTATGGCAGTTAGAGTAAATGTTGATACATAAACTGATGTCATTAATGACAAATTCAACACGTGACATAAAAATGCTCCAAGAGTCCATTCCGACATAAGTTCCCGCGCAATATTCAATGGCACGTTCAAACATGTCATCAATAAATCTGAAAACGCCATATTGGCAATGAAAATATAGGTCACCGTGTGCATCTTCCGGTTTTTTACCACCACGTGAACCACTAACATATTTCCGAAAAAGGAAATGACAACAAGTATTGAAAAAGACACCAATAGCAGAGCAGTGCCGGAAGCGCCATATCTATGTTCTTTCAACTTTCTGAAATTGAAACTGCTGTGAGAGTGATTAGCCATATTAAAGATATCCAGCAAGGTATCATTTTCCATGTTATCGAATATATCCTGAAGGTAATCCGTGAAATCGCCCGTGCTATCCATTTTCCTCTGTTCTAATTAAAATATCGTGCCGGTTGTATGCAATAAAAACTCGGCTTCTGAAGTGTAGTTTGTTATATGAAAAGCGCGTGTATATTTCTAGTCATAATTACAATGAAATTGTATCAAGTCTATATAATCGGTTACCATCTTCTTGAAACATCAATCGAATTATTCATATTATCCTATTTAATCTTTTTTTCCGAAAAATTACGCTAAGAAAATGGTAATACATCTTTCTATATGAAAACGGAATCAAATATAAATCGTTTTCTCAATATATCGTTAAAGTTTCAACAAAAGGATGTTACACACTCACATATCAAACTGTTCCAAAGACACTGGAGAATGACAGTCGACACATGGTTCGTAAAATTATTACCGAAATATATCCTTGGAAATGTTAGAGAAAAGAAACCAATAACACGCGTGATCCTTTGTTGCTCTGTGCTCGTTAGCTGATAAATGTCTACTGGAAATACTACAGCCGTATTTCCGACAAAATAATAGTGTTTTCCGAGTTTTGCAGGAACGCTGACTCTTCAGACGACCTCCATACGGAATAACTGTTGATCAATGAATAATAGGACGGCTCCTTGTATGCGTCTGTCTACCAGTGAGGAGCGGTACGTTACACATGATCTTTGTGTAATCATATCTCCGGTGCAATATGTCACGATAATAAATTCAAACTCGTATGAATATGTCTATTACTTACAGTCAGCGGCGATCTGTTATGCTATTATATATTCAAATTTCATTGAGCAATATGATCGTTTATGAAGCTCGGATTCAACGATATTGTTTTTATTGATGATTTATGATACCACCAATCATTTATGTATGTTTAGACGTGCAAGCAATGTTAATTTGAGCGTAATCGATAATTCCAGCGTTTATTGTCAATATCCCCACATGGAATATGATGTATTCGTTGAGGACAATTATGAAAACTGTTCCGTGTTCTCCAATTGTCTTAGGATTGAAATTACAGAGATATTCAATATAAATTAAAAAAAATATGAAGATCAAAATAACAGTTATACAGATTCGTATCTCAAATGCTGTAGTTAAAGGCTTACTGATTTGAGCGTATTTCTATCGTAAAGCTGTGTCATTTTTGTCATTACATTAGATCAAAGCTTCGGCCAATTAGTGTGATTGTACTACGTCCTGGTATCTCTCTTTAAGGGATGGAAATCACACATCATAACTAGTGCACTATAATTGCACTATAATGTATAAAGGCTGATGGGCAAATCAATGACGTAGAAATCAAATTAACACTTTTGACATGTTGTTTTATAGCTGGCGCCAGTCATTGTTCGTCTGCGTCAGTTTCATTACAAGATGGTACGTATATCTAGAAAATAAAACAATATATATATAACAAATGTATCTCCATGCACATAGATAATAATGTTTCTTCTTAAAACCCTAGTGGTGCGGTCGACGTCATATGGCTGTTTACGGGTGTCCTGCTGTTGACGCCATATGGCGTCGAGATCATGTGCTTTGTAAGACCGGTGTTTATTCACCAATAACTTAATAAATGAGCGATCTTTAACACATATCTTGTAGCAATAGACAGTCTGTATTATCTCTACCTAAATGCAACTCTAGCCTGTGGAACGTTACGTATAAACAGAAAAGGTGTACCTCGCCAGCTGAAGGAAATGCGTGTTGCAAAAGGAGATATTTATACAATGAACAATTCTTCCCTTGTTCTTGTCCAATTCGCAAACAAAAAAGATGTGACATTGCTCACAACTGCACATGATGGTAAATTGTATTTAAAAATTGAATCAGAATGCAACAAAATGTTGATGATTAATCTGTGAAAATGTTCCCCTGCATGAGAAACTGTTATCATGGACAATGTGACTTAAACATACTAAAATGTATATCTCATGTATTTTACTATTTTATAAACACACATATATAAATAATTAACAAAAAAATACCCAAAAAAACTTGTACTTCTGGTCTACTACTTTTTGTTTTTTATATTCCACTGATACAAACCGATACATGTTTACATATGATCCATTAGGTTATATCAATTCTATTTTGTAACAATTGGACAAAATTACCAGGTTATGATATAAAGTCGATTAAGCTTATATATCTATGATTCTTCTCGGGTCCTCTGAATTTACAGGTGTGATGATGAATTCTGGCAAAGTAGGTGAAGATGGTCTACCGATATCATGAGTCATGTGTCATGAGCTACAACAAGTATATGGGTGCAGTAGACAGGTGTGACCAAATGGTCGTAAATGGTATATTTGAGAGAAGGACCCTCAAATGGTGGGAAAAGGTATTTGTCACACTATAGGCTTGGCTGTTGTCAACTCATACCTCCTGTACAAACACCAGACCCCAAATGCTGTACAACAGCGTACTTATAGACGTGAGCTGGTATCCCAACTGATACAGACTGCAGAGGTATCGGGACCCCAACAGAGAGGAAGGAAACGACCTGCTGCAGAGGTGATACAACGTCTTCATGGTCGCCACTTTCCATCTCATCTGCCTCCAACAGATAAAAGGCAATGTGCAAAACGGCGTTGTGTTGTTTGTGGTCCAGCAGAAATGGAAATTTTCAAATCCTCAAACCCTAGTGTACCAGTCCCTAATCGTAAAGGAAGGGAGATAACCTACCAGTGTAAACCTCGCAAAGTGCCACTTTGTGTGGACCCCTGCTTCGAGCTATTTCATACTAAAGCAGAATATCTATTGGCATATAAACGCAAGAAGGCAGCATCTGCTCTAGAGGATTAAATCATTGTTTTTAGACCAAACTACAAGTACAATTCACAGTGTAAATATGTTGACTGAAACTTTAATAATTATGAAATGGGAACATTGACATTTTTGATGCACGCTTTTATATTTGAATCGGATTCAATGATGGTATATACTGTATAAACAGAATAATCAGTCCGAAGGTAAGCACAAATACTTTGCGGTTGTGTTTCGATGGCCACCCTTGATTGTTTACAGTTTATTTGTTGTTGTTTGTAAAAAGGTACAATCTACAAAATCCCTTACTCCCTTTTTATCCTAAATCTTTGACACCCCTCTCTTGTCATAAACTTGTAATAAAACACATATTTTTCCATTTATTTAAAAAAAACATGAGTACACTTGTTCATAGTTGCGATGTTATGGCTAAAATTAATTTCAGCTACTTATAAATTGATGTTTGTTTAAATCCAATGCTGGATAATGAATGTAGCATTAGCACATGTTTGATAGTCATTATGGCAGCCATCTTGTTTCATACATCCATCTTCAACCTGTAAAAAACCCACCTAACAATATGTTTTAGATGGCTCTCGTGACATTTACTGGATGCGAAGACACTTCTAGTTTATATTTAAAGCCATTTAAAAATGTAACAATTCAGCACTTGGAGTATAGCCATATAGCGACCATTCAGCACCACAAGGGTTAGAAAACGAAGTAATATGATTGTTAGACAGTTAAGTGAGTGTCCTAATAATTATTCAAACTTAATTACCATATGCTTATTTCTGGAATGTCTTGGGGAACAGATTTAGCGTGCTCCTGAATGCAGCCGTATATAAGGCAATCAGTTTTAAGCCCGAAGTGGCAACATTTATACCAGGCGACTTATCTGGGGCCTAAGAGCATCGTTAGTCTGAAGCTGCTAATGTGATTATATGAGGCGAGTTATATGATAGCAAGAAGCGAGTTATATGAACCCTCTGTAACATCGTTCGTTTGAATCGACTTATGTTTGATCCTCGTTATAAGCCATGGATTTGCTGTAAAAGTTCATTGTGTGCATTCTATTATCACGCCGGGTCGTTTACCCATTTCTACCAAAAAACGGATGATTTGTTTATGCTGTTGATGGTTAAAATATTGGTAAAATCCAATCCAATCCACAATTACAGTAAAGCTACTGTGCAACCAGTTCAAACTTCAACAGTGCTCATCACTAAATGCCAAAAAAACTTTAGAGAACGCACATAAAATGCTGGGTTAGCGGACACACAATATTTTTCAATTTGGCCTTACTCATTTTCGTGGGTTTTTTAAATTCGTTGATTTCGTGGATAATCATCTTCAACGAATTCATTAGTCCTCGTAGTAATTACAAGTTTGACATAAAGCAATTCTCTATTTGAGTGGGTACTCGTAATCAATATCTTAGAAAATTATTTTGAAATTGTATACTTAAACCAAATCAATTGTATTTAGAAGAATTTAGGAATTTAGGAATCGATGACCTGCTTATTATTACAAGTAATCCGTACAAAGCCACCAACTTCGCTACATTTTCGTAACATGATTTTTTTTTGTCAAGTCAAGTCAGAAGATCATGTAAACAGTTTGGTACCACCTGTAATTTGGGCTAGTGTTGGCTGTATACGATAGGTTTGCATTAGTAAGGCGAAAACAAGTATTTCTCAGAGATGCAGTTAAACGATTGAATAAAGGGAGAAACATTTGATACATTTTGATAAACAAAATTCAGTTTCGAAACATAAGCATATAATATTAACTTTATATATAAATTTAATCATATATCTAAAACAAATTAAACAAATTAACAGGATATAAATGACTATTTTGAAAAGAATACGCCATATAGTTTGTCATAAGAGTACGCCATATAATGTCATAAGAAAACGTTCAAAAATATAGAAAACAATAAATTTGAAAGCAAAAGTTGTTACTGTTACTCAAAATGAAATAATCAAATGAAAAAGAGGCAAGGAGAAAATGAAGGATTTTAATTTACTGACCTATACAGCTTCACATTTACTTCTATGAAGGAGGAATCGGAGAGACAAAAATTGATCTGCTGCCCCAATTGCAGCACTTGGGGTCTTTTTCGTTACCTATCTTTTCTGTCTTATTTCTATTCTATCGACCTTTTGTTTCAGGCACCCATCATATAACCATGGCTGTTACAAGGACGTTCAACTCTAAACAAACAAACAAATACCTACCACATGTATATTTAAGGTTTGAAAAACATCTTTTTACCATTTATGAGGGTATGCAACACAGTTTCGTTCAAACATATTCCATGATGTGCATTAGCGCATCTTGGAGAATATTGCATGATGTGCGAGAGAGCATCTTGGAGAATATGTTTGAACGGAAATATTAAACCTTATACTTGCGTTCTATTACATTCACTGTAATTATTTGAAATTAAGAAAAACATAACTTTTTCACTTAAAAAAGCAATACTCTGTCCTGAAAATATCATTAATTGAACAACCTTTTTTGCGGGAAAGAAGATGCGTTGTCAATGGTGACGATCTACACAGTTGAGCAATAAACAAATAGTTCCACTTTGCATATTTTGAATAATTTAATATACATACCAGCTAGTTTAAAATATTGATTATCTTTAAAATTGACAGTAAATCTTAATTTGGATCAAAGATAGCATGTAAAATACTTTAGTTATAAAGTCGGTCCGTGTTACGGTTGTGCAGCGGCTTAGCTCATCAAGGCCTCGATGCTGTTGGAATGTCAACGAGATGGGTGAATGGAAATTGAACGTACATTCGTGAAATGTGTAGTTTCCTAAGAAACCAGATGACGATTTAAAACACGCTGACGACTGAATTCTTGTGTCGACCGACTGTGACAACGGGACTAGCTCATTAGTGTCACTGTCGCTGAGGGGGCTGGCCGACGAGCTGGGATGATTTGACCTGCTTCGCCATTTGCAAATGACGCTAGTGTGCAGGACACCGAATTTTTTCTGTTCTTTTGAAAATGGTCCTTTAAAGGATCTTATAAAGGGGTTGAACGGCGTTTTCTTAAATTTTCATGCCGGTATAAACACAAACTGGTTACATCCATATTGCATGAAGCCTGCTAGGGCTTCATGTTTAATATGGCATGAAAATTAAAAAAATGCCGTTCAATCCATATATTTACATTTTTACTATAGAACGATTGTCTAGTTTTATTGATTTGTTCTTAAAAAAATGATTTATTTACTGCGTTTTGAATATGCGTCGTCCTTTAAACGACATTGAGGGAACAGTCCTATTTAAATAAAAATTGGCGCCTGTAATTAACCGTAGTCATTTGAACGTTTGGCGCAGGTTAACCGAAGCGAAGCGAATCGACAAGTCTCTCATTGAGCAAGGTTAATCTATGATGTCATAATTAATTCAAGTGTGTGGTCACGATAGCTTTTGCTTTCATACCCAAATGAAATGCATTTTTGTTGGTAATGTTTATAAAGTGGGTTGCAGTGCAAATGTAAATATAGGAGACTCACTTCCGTGGCCCGACATAAACATGGTGTGCCTTGATTTAAAACCACATGCATTCATCGCCTGTATTTACGTGGCACATAGACATAGTTGTAGTTGTTAATGTAGGTTTGAAAATAATTGAATTTAATCTATATGTTTTGAAACCGTCAATCAGAAAATGTCTCGGGTTGTACGTTTAATATTACTACACACCTGCTTTTATTGAATCATTGCAACATTTTGAGATGGTACTGTTATCTAAATAACAAATAACAATACGTTTATAAATATCACCTGCATATAACTACCAGCTTTATATAATAACTAGCTGTCTTCAAAATTGTCATTTAAATAAAGCAACCACAAGACAATGACAACCAGCAACTTAGTACCTGTAACTTTGGTAAAGTGCCAGTGGTCTCCTACTGGCCTCCTTTAGAGAATTCTCTTTAGCTCATTTGACTCATTGTTTCTGTTTCATTCGTGCCCACACATTGACCCGTTATATATTCACCAAACATCGCTCTTACCCCTGGCAACACTCCGGATAAATTGGTTTCTTAATGGTGGTGTGTCACCCTGGTAAATGACCAGCCGCTTCCTGTTAATTCAGCTAGAGATGAGTCTTTTATGTTCATTCGGTAGAGTGTCAGACTAGAAAACCAGAATTTCCGGGTTGACCACTAGCGGAAGCAATGAAAATGATACTACCTAAGTAACACATCAATACAAAACATCTGTCTTTAGCTACTAGCTTATCTTCACATGCTATTCTAGGGAGAAATATATGTATAGGTTCATAAGGTAAATCATCAGACTAGTAAACCAGAGGTTTAGCCCTAGCGGTATCATTGGTAAAATAGTGACCTCTGTCAAATTTCAGTACAAAAGCACCTGGTTTTAGTTACCTTCAGTCGATAACTACCGGCTTATGTTCACAGGAGATTCATTATTAACATGATATCAACATGGCTATAAAGACATATCCCCTTGCCTTTCTACCCTGTACGGTCTTCATAAACAGATTTAACTGTAATTCATATGAACTAATGACGTATTGTGAGTACAATCATTACAGGTAAGATGACAAAAGCTTTCCTCAGTGATAAGCATACGAGAAGACTTTTGTAAGGTAGTGAGATCATGGCCTGCGTTTTACCATTGCATTGTTACAGAAGTGTAGGTCTTTTTAAAAACAACACCAGGCATCATTAATTTGTCAGTGTGCATGTCTAGAGAACTATTAAAGTATAAAATCAAGGTAACACAACACTAATTGGCGTCCACGCAAAACCACAGATACTTAAAAAATTATATATTCTTTGAAACTAGAACCCAAAATGCCATTACCTCATCATCATCATCATCATCATCATCTCACATACATTGTGATGCCATTACCTCAATCATCCTCATCATCATCATATCACATTTTGTTTTACTGCAGAAAGATCACTGTGATATTGGAGAAAATTAGTCTGTATTTGATAAGTTTGAGTGAATTCTTGAACTGTATAAAAGGAACCAGAATTATAGTCTTTAATCAGGTCATTTATATTAATAACTTCTTTTTATACCAATCCTTAATGAAAATTGACCTTCTATCAATAACAATTTTGTCATTTAATCATAAGGTGGTCTTCAAGTATACACATCAACCCATCAAATCCCGATAAAATCTTTTAGGTCAAAAAACACACAGGTGACTACACCTTTAAGATGTGGTACTAGATACAGTATGCCAACGTATCGTCCTTCTAGGACTCATCGGTGATGCTTGGGGCTAAACAGTTCCATATCCAAATTGTCTAAATTACTGTTGAAACTGTCATCATCATCATCATCATCATCATCATCATCATCATCATCATCATCATTATCATCTCACATACATTGTGATGTCATTACCTCAATCATCCTCATCATCTCACATACATTGTGATGTTATTACCTCCATCATCTTTATCATCATCATCATCATCATCATCATCATCAACATAATCATCCTCCATTCATTCATGTATGATGAAATGATTTCATATATTATAAGTACTTGCATCTTTTCAGTTGCATCACAACATTACCACTTGTGTATTTTTACATCAACACATCATCTTTCTACTCTACATCTGCCATCCATACACAACCGCCCTTACTCACACCCGCTCATACACACACTCTTACATACACAAGAGAGAGAGAAAGTGAGTGGGGATGGGCTATTATATTTTTTAGCTCAAGCGTGAATAAATGAAATAGAAGAAAATTATTGATTTTGTAATTCATTTCAAAGCCAAGGAGACAGCTATCAGAACATTTTTTTTTACAAAACAAGAAGTTTTTCCCATTTTTTCCATTCCTTTTCAAACTTCTCTCTATAAGTTTCTCCTTTGCTATTTGCATAAATCTTTGTATATTATGGTAATCTTTTATTGTGTTAACCAATGCATTTATATTTAAGGAGCTATGAAACCAACGCATTTTACATACATATTGTTTAATTTTAATGAGTATCTCATTATCAATTCTACCATTCACATTTTGTGTAAGAAATCCAAATAAATAAGATTCTTTATTGAAATCAAAAGGAATAATGAGTGCATCCAAAAGAGTTTCAAAACTAATAAGAATATTCTGAGTCTCTTGACATTACCATAAAATGTTGGTAATAGTTTCAATCTCAGAATTGCAAAGTGTACACATAGGAGATACAACTATTCGAGTTTTAAAAAGGAAAGAATTTGTTGTCAGAATATGGTGATTTATTCTATACTGAAACCACTGAAATTTTGTATTAGTAGTTATAGCAAAGGGAAGCTTAAAAATCTGATGCCAAGAAAAGTTACTAAAATCAAAGACTCTATACCATTTCTTCTGTCCTGATGGAACGATGTTATTTTTTACCAGGATACTATAAAAATGTTTGGAACCTTTAGACTTTTTCAAGAATGGTTCTAAGCGTACAGGAATAAAAGGACATAACAATCTTAATTATGGAAAATCTGGATTAGAGTTGAAATGTTTTACTGCAGAAAGATCACTGTGATATTGGAGAAAATTAGTCTGTATTTGATAAGGTTGAGTGAATTCTTGAACTGTATAAAAGGAACCTGAATTAGAGTCTTTAATCAGGTTATTTATATTAATAACTTCTTTTTTATACCAAACCTTCTATCAATAACAATTTTGTCATTAAACCATAAGGTGGTCTTCAAGTATGCCTCAATTTTTGTTAATATTAATTTCATTTGCGTGATACAAGTTTTTACAAGCTTTCAAAACATCAGTCCAGAACTTGTTTTTACATTTCTTTTCTTATAGCTTTATATGTCTATATTAACATATGTTTTAAAATTGCTTGCCATTTAGATATACATTGAAATAATCTTCTAATCCAACTTTATCCACTTTACTGTTTCATAAGAACTCATAAAGTGTAGAATTCAGTGTAAAAAGAAACTTTTCCTCTGGATTTGGCAGCGAGATAAATAAATGATTAAATTGTGAAACCAAAATCGATTTTATTATGTTTATTTTACCAATTGGTATTAATATTCTCCTTTTCCATAATCTGATGAGTGATTTAAGTTTTGTTATTTTTTTTTGTATCAAAGTTCAGTTTAGGTTTCTTATGTAAATTAACGTGAAATTCAATGCCAAGAAGTGTGAAGTTTTCCCTACCCCATTGTAAGTCAAGTTCTGGAAGGAATTTATCTGAGGTAATTTTTTTAATGCCAATCCAAACCACTTGAGTTTTTGAAATATTCATTTTTAATCCTGATATACTTGCATAGAAATTAGTTCAGTAATAGCTACCCGCAGTGATCTTTCTGTACCATCAAGTGCAAGTGCAGTGTCATCCACATATTGTGATAGAAGTATAGGACAGTTATCAACATTAATACTCTTAATTTTATTATTGTTTCCTAGTTTTATAGCTAAAATTTCAGCACACAGAATAAATATGTATGGAGCAATCGGGTACCCTTGACGACAGCCCCTTTTAATTTGAAAAACTGAAGACAGATTCCCTCCCTGATTAATTACAGCACTAGCATTATAATGTAATATTTTAACCCAGTTTATTATACTATTTCCAAAACCAAAAAAGCATAATACTTTCTCAATAAATGCCCAGGACACTGAATCAAATGCTTTTTCGAAATCAATCATTAAAAACATACCTGGAATATCATTTTCCTCTGCATATTGCATTACATCATATATCAGTCTAGTGTTTTCCCCTATATAACGACCCTCTAAAAACCCTGTCTGATCTTTATCAATTATTTCATCCAAAACTGTTTTAATTCTGTATGCTATTGTACTAGAAGCTATTTTATAAACAACATTTAGTAGTGTGATAGGCCTCCAATTTTTCATAAAATGTCGAGGTTTATCCCCCATTGGAATGCATGAAATAATGCCTTGACGTTGTGAGATTGATAGATTACCTTTGCATAGCCTAAATTTATAGATCGAACAACAAAGTTACCTAAATATTTCCAAACATTTATAAAATTCAACCGTAAAGCCATCTATGCCTGGACTTTTTTTTTTCATACGTCTTAACGTTTTGCCAGCTTCTTCCAATGAGATTAGGCCATCCAACTTTTCACAATCATGTTTACTAATTTTAATTACATTATAAGGTTCCAAAAATTCATTTAAATTTACATCTGCTATGTTATTATCAGAATCATACAGCTTTTCATAAAATTTCTGAACTTCTTTCAAGATGTCTGCCTGACTTGTAATTGTTTTTCCATTATCTAATTGTAATTTAGGTATAACTTTAGAGTTAAAATTTCTACTTTCCAGACTGAAAAAAATAGCTTGTAGGCTTCTCCCCCTCTTCTATCCATTTAACACGAGATCTCACTATACTACCTTTAATTCTATGTTCCCTAATTTCCTGTCATTCTTTTTTTTTTTACTTCTAAATCAACAATATCTATTTCATCTTGTTATTCAATTGCCTGAATTGTATTCTTAAGATTGTCTTCCCTAACATTTTGTTGGTAAGAACAATATGAAAAACCCCACAGAGAGGCTTTATCCTGACAACCATATCCCTGCTGCCGCATACACAATGGGACAGACAAACTGTCCTTCAGTAGCTAGGCTAAGTGTTATGTTTACGAACGACATGTGACACCCACCCTCATGTCTCACAGCTATATTTTTTATTACGGTAATTACTTTTATTTTTGTACAGCTTCCTTGACGTTTTGTTTTCTGTGAAGTCCAGATTAATTCCACGAAGTAATAAAACTAGTATATCGAATGAAACCTTATGAAAAAAATGAGTTTCAAGATGTCTCATTTTTACGAGTATTGTTTCAATCTACAATATGTGTGTAGATGTTATCATAAAGGTCATACACATATGTTGCCTTTGAGCCCATGAAGTTCTATTTGGTAAAATTTAAACATCACAATCTTATTTTTTAAATAATATTTCCCGTCATAGCAAAAGACACCAGTATTTTGAACGGAGTGATACACAGCTACACATATAGAAATATTAAAGACTATCTCAAATAATGAGTATATAAGTCGATCTTAATACAGCAAATAATAATAAGATAAGCCTTTGTATTCATTCTTTCATGTTCAAGGAATTAACTAACATTCCAATTTCGTATTTATACAACAATTCAATATCAACATGGGCAGCTAACGAATCTATTTTGTTGTATTTAACCTAGATATCGAACATCTCAAGGTATCAGTTATTATTGAAAGCATAGTAAGCTTAATACCTTAACACAAAATTTGCCTAGTTTATGGTAAATGGTAAATTGTGTACCTCTACGTTTAATTGTTTTGAAAATGCCCACTTACAGACAATAAACGAAGACGTCTTTGTAAATTTTTGATTTTTTTTTTATATAAAAAGCCGATTTCTTATAAAGAAAATTCATCTCACTTTACAATTCTATATGACATTTTGTTCTTGTGTATTGACACTGTAGTGCATTTTGCCGTTCCGTATTCACGCGGTGATTATTTGCACTTCAATGTTTTGACGTAGGAAACAGTAGCGAAGATCGTTGATTGAAGACATAATTTGGCAGTTTGCCAAAAAACTTGATGATAGACGCCAAACAGGACGCAAGGAACCATTGTTTATGTATTCATGCCATTGTTGTTTTTTGTATTGATATCGTGTTCAATTTAACTGCGTACTTATGAACCACACCTTTTCTTTTTTTGTCAACAAGAATTACAAGAAAGCATTTGAATGGAAAATGCACTTGCCATCTGTTGTACCGATTAACACCAATGGCACAATGTTAATCTCGAAATCGAATCTAGGATAAAAATGTTGAATTACATTTTGTTACCTAGGTCACCGTAAATCATCCCAATCCTGTCGTAAACAGGGAGATCCCCGGGAGATAGTAAACGGAAAATAAACACGGTTTTACGCAAAACATAACGTTATGCCTCCAGAAATTTTGACTTTATGTAAATATAATCCTTCGGAGTTATTGGTAAACATTAAAAACATATTTCAATACAATTTTTTAGTCATTGATTGGATGAACAAATTTGTAAATAACACCACAGTATGGCTGAGCATATTTATTTTGTGATTCGTCGCTGTAAGGAAAATCAGAATTACGGGATATCGGAGATTTCTCATTTATATCAGCAATAGTATTAGTGCATAGGCGTAAATAGTAACACTTCTGTATGACGAGCTGTGATTGTTAAGAAGCAAAAAATCAATATAAGTAAGCCAGGGGGTATTCTGGAAATAGCAACCAGATTTACAGAATTTACCATCCGATTATTCTACATTAAAATTACATAACTGTATAGCTGCTGTTGCGTAAATGCAAATTGCACTATTAAATCTTTCTAATAGAAAGTTAATGTCATCTTTGATTAAATCTTAAACAAGGTGCAATGAACTATTTGAAATGATACTGCATGGCATAAGGTGTTTTTAACGTAAATCTACCGAAAATTCTATGACACATGGCATTTGGTATCTTTTGCCTTCCTTTTTGGTACATACATACTCATAGTCCTCGTTCAATAAAAGATTGCTTTAAGTAACCAGACTACGTAACTAGTTAACATTTAACATTGAATATTCTTCACAATCGAACTTAAACTCATCAATAAATAATTTAGGTGAGATTGCATAGATCGCAAAACTGTATAATAAAAACTCCAGTATCATGATAAGTTGTTAATGGATATACATATATATATATATGTATATCAAATACATTCATAACGGTACATATACCTTAACTTTGCACTCTACATATATTAATCAAATAAGTGAACTTATTGGTCATAATATCATGGCTACTACAATTTGCCACGTGATAGCGTAGATGGTGCAATATAATAGTTGTTAAGTGATGTTTGGAATACTTGGTGCCATTACATTGTTCCTGCATACATTTCAAAGTGACGTTTGCCATGCCACTTCGAACAACCTTGTTTTGTAGCTATGAAGTACTTTATGACTGCAATTTTTATTGTGCTCTTCTTACAAGATTATTTTATCATCAATGTACTAAAAGCACCCCACAGTTTTTAAGGAGGCACGGTAGTCTAGTGGTAGGACACCGGGCTCGTGACCGAAGCGTTGCAGGTTTGAGTCACGGAACGGCACTGTGTTGTATCTTTGAGAAAGATACTTTACTCTGCTTGTTTCAGTCTACTAAGCTGTACATGAGTACGTGGTTGGGCAGTGCTAGAATTGTTGAATGCTAGCTGTGAGTGCCGAAATGGCAGCACCGGATGTATGCTCCCGAGGAATTTAAGAAATATATTGGCTGGTTGCAAAGGCCCTATAGCCTCGCCTTGAGACGACCTAGGAACTAGGTTGTGATAAAGCGGTATAAAACAAAATCGAATTATTATTATTATTATTATTATTACAAGCTAACCGGTAATAAGATTTATATATATACACTGATGTTCTGTTTATAGTAAGTGACCTTGACCTTTGATATCAAAGGCTGAAAAGCTATCCAAAAGCTTAAGCAAACATTTTATTACACTGGATAAAGTCGGAGTGCATACGGCCCAAAAGAGCTCCACATATTGTGCATAAAATGTTTTTCTATTTATAGTAACATTAACCTTGAAATTTGACATCGATGCCTCAAAAGCTACAATTTGTATTCTAAGCAAATACTTTCTAAAGTAACAATGACCTTAACCTTTCACCACCAAAGCAGGCACTTTCTCTGAGGTAGCACTTGATAAAGCCTGAGTATAATCATCCCAACAGAATTGGAAATATTGTGCCTTAACTAATTTTCTATTCATGGTAACAGTGACCTTGACCTTTGACCGCCGGACCTGAAAAGCTATTCATAGCAAGCACTTTCTTCAGAAAAGCACTGGATAAAGTCTGAAAGCAATCCAACCAACATTACTGAAGATATTGTGCAGAAATTAAACAAGAAGCCCAATGGGCCTGTGTCGCTCATTTGCTTCTAATGCAACTTTGAAGCTGATCTAGGTCATTTATGTGGATGCTAAGCTCATTACCACTTTATTCAAACATAGCACATTTGACCCATGTGACCTCTGAACAAACTTGGTAGTCCTTTATCCAAGCATGCTGCAGGCCCAATATCAGGTCTCTGGGCCTCTTGGTTATTGAGAAGAAGTTATTTAAAGATGTTAGCACATTTGACCCCTGTGACCTTGAAAGTCGGTCAATGTCATTCATTTGAACACACTTCGTAACCTCTCATCCAGGCATGCTATAGGCTCAATAGCATGGTCCTCTTAGTTATTGAGAAGTTGTTTTAAGATTTTAGCACATTTGACCTCTGTTACCTTGAAAGGCAGGCAAGATAATTCATTTGAACAAATTTGGTAGTCCTTTTTTCAAGCATGCTACAGGCACAATATCAGGTCTCTGGGCCCCTATTGAAAATAAGTTGTTTAAACATTTTACCTCATTTAACCCTTGTGACCTGGAAAAGTCGGGCAAGGTCACTCATTTGAACAATCTTGATAGCCCTTCACCCCAGCACGCTACAGGCCCAATACCAGGTCTCTGGGCCTCTAGGTTATTGAGAAGATGTTTAAAGAGACTAGAAAAGGTCTGTAAGACATAAATGCCCCCGCTGCCATGTGAAATTAGTTTAAGTGTTCTATAAAAAGTTACAACCACTTTGATCTTGATAACCTGAAACATGCACACACACAAGGTACTACACTTTAAGTTGATTTTAATATTCTTATGTTTTTTCTGTATGTTATTACCCTCTCCATAACATATTGGATGAAGTTGCTAAGTGTTTAAATTAAAAATAGTTGATGATTTTCTATATATAGCAACAGTGACCTTGGCCTTGACCTTGGAACCCTGAAACAAGGCAATGTCCGAAGTATACTCATACGGGACCTTTGCATAAAGTTTGACCAAAGTGTTTAAATTGAATCAGTTGTTGATTTTCTACATATAGCAAGTGACCTTGGCCTTGAACTTGGAACCCTGAAACACAAGGGTATACCCATATCTGACCTATGTATAAAGTTTGACCAAAATCTGTGAAAGAATGAAGTTGCTAAGTGTTTAAATTGAATCAGTTGATGATTTTCTATGTATAGCAAATGTGACCTTGACCTTGATCTTGGATCCCTGAAATACAATAATTTATGAAGTTTACTCATGCTTGACCTTTGTATAAAGTTTGACCAAAAACTGTCAAAGAATGAAGTTGCTAAGTGTTTACATTGAATCGGGATGCGACGTGACGGGACGGGACGCCGGACGCTGCACCAGGGTAAAAGCTCACTTGTCTTTGGCAGGTGAGCTAAAAACAGATAGAAGGACAGACAGACAGAAAACCTGATTACTATAGATGTGCAGGGGTCCTAACAACAAATTGTGAACTTGAATTGGAGAATCCCCCTTTGGGACCCCACTCCTCCCCCTAGGGAGCCAGGGTATTATGAGAGAGACCCTCTTTAAACGGCATTCAGTCTTCTTAACCGAGTAATGCTCCAGACCATTGGTTTGAAAACATCATCAAGCCATACAGAAGGACTTCAAAGGATGTACTGTATTAGGTGATTTATGACCTCGCAACAGCCAGGGTCATATGAGGACGGGTGTCAAGGAGACAAGGAGAAGAAAACTACAATTCGAAGGAAGTGCATGTGTTGACGGAAAAAAAACAATTACTAATAAGAATTTCCTATGTGCAAAGGGCTATAACTCCAGAAAAAAACCCCATCGACACTGGATTCTAACTCAAACTGTCATCCATTATACATGTATACTAAGTTACAAATAATATGGAAAATAGTTAATTATGAGAATTTCCTATGTGCAAATGGGCCATAACTCCAGTAAAAATGGAATTTTAATACATGTACATGGTCAAACTCTGTAATCTATTATTGATAAAGCCACAAACAAAGTTTCAAGTTGATATGCCAAGCGGTAGCGAAATAAGTCCAAAAAAAGTTTATTTTGATAATTTCCTATGTGCGAAGGGCCATAACTCCAGCAAAAAAAGGAATATTAACACGAGGTTCGAACTCAAACTGTAATCCATTATGACAAAGCCACATATTAGGTAACAAATTGATGTTGCAAGTGGTAGCGAAAAAAAGTCTGGGAAAACATCAATTATGAGATTTCTTATTTGCAAAGGGCTATAGCTCAAGCAACAAATGAAATATTGACACAGGGTTTGGACTCTTACTGTAATCCATTATGATAAAGCCACATACTATTAAAGTGGCAAGTGGTGGCGAACAAAGTATGACACACAGTTAATGATGAGAACTTCCAATGTGCAAAGAAAGGGCCATGCATACATGTAACTCCAGCAAAAAAATAAAACATTAGCACGTGGTTCCAACTTGATCTGAAATCTATTATGACTAAGCCACACAAAAAGTTACAAATTGATATGGTAAATGGTGGCGAAAAAAAAGTCTGGGAAACTTAAATGTGACTGCCGCCGACAACGCCAACGGACAGAGTGATCCTTAATTGTTCACCATGCTTCTCAGGCGGCACGACAAAGAAAGGCAGAACAGTGAAGACAGAAAGGAAAGATTTAAGATCCCAAGTGTGTTGCAATGGGGGCAGACGATCTATTTTGGTCTGTTCAAATNTTTGGTCTGTTCAATGTCCCCCAAGTAGTAGACATGAAAGAAAATCCCCGATTCTTCAGCTTCAGGGGGCAAACTTTTAGTCCCCCCCATCCTATGTACATTGTATGTAAATTAAATTATGGTTTGACAGATTTTGACAGATTCGATGACTCAAGTAGAAAATTGTTTGAATCATGTAATCTTGAAAAGAAAGTGAAGGGACACAACTCTTCATGTTTTTAAACATAAAAATATTGGTACTTTGCAAAACAATAAGCAAATTTTGCAAAACCACTAATTCTCAAAAATCACCTAAACATGACATATTTTATCTAAAAGGACTCTTGGAACTTATCAAAGTAACAAACTATATATCCAATGTATAACAGAAAGGAATGTGAGGAAATCATGTGAGGGACACAACTCACAGGAATATTATCAAAAGGAAGACAATCAATCATAACTGCACAAATACTTAGAGTACATAGCAAGTGTTCCTAGTTTAAAACAGAGAGTATGAGTATCACTTGAAACAAATTTTAAATTATATAAGAAACAATTATCAGGGACACCATCTAAATGAAAATTAATTGATTGATATAACAGTCGAGATGCATTCAAAATCCACCCCACAAGGAAAGTAAAACAAACATTACAGTAAAATGGTTAAACCTGGCCTGCATGGTGTAAAGTTTCACCTTTTGTGACTTTCAGCTTTCTTGGTGAATTTTGTGCATTTTTAAATATCTCCCATTCTCATCAGATGTATATGAAGTGCATAACAAATGGAAAAATAAAAATATGAATGATAAACTGCCAGAAAAAGATGTATAGGAAAACAAACAAAGGGGCACAACTCTTCAAGTTCGTGAAAATCCAGCCCTTACTTTCTTCTAATTTTAGGATGCTTCTTCACCAAAGTCAAATAACTTTGGCTACTTCAACTTCTGACAGGTCAATGACCCTTGATGAGACTTATTTAGCTGTCAAAAATCAGACCAAAAAATACTGCAGTACAATTTTATGTTAACTTAGGTATTAGTGGATTTGAACGCAACTATAAATATGAATGTTGAACAGAAATATTTTAGCATTTACGGAACACATATTTCTTTTTTACAATCCTTTTGATAACAGATTTAGGGTTTAAATGTTGTTGTTGTTGATGTTTAGTGAATCGAAGAGATACATGAGCATCAATAATACATGATAATAACCGAAAAGTGACATTAACAGACGTGATATCAGGTGAAATGTACTGTACCGGTATAACCTTTTTTTTAAACAGTATTCTAAAAGATATGATTAAGGTTTCAGACTCTTTTTCGGTTATCAGCATCTTTTGAGGAAACTCCATGTACTGTAGCAGAAAAATGTCAACAAATAATATGAAGTGTATGTAGTGCAGTGGATATAGAAAGCTCAATTCCTAGCTGCTATATATTTGTTGAAAGTTGTCAAAGAATTAGATATTTGGCAGACCTTTCTTATACATATGTCTTAAAAGTGGTTGCGAGGATTTATAAAACCCAAAAAACAAACTGATTCCTATTAATTAAAAATTATTGAAAATAACGTCAGGTAATTCGAGTAAAATGGACTTCCATCATAATTTTACATATTCATAATGTGTTTATACAGCCTCTCTTAAGAAAAACACATTCCATACATGTTTTCAGCCTGTTTTTGTTGTCATTTCTGTCCAGCCTGTAACATCTCCTCTTTGCTAGCCAAGCGTTCATTTTGTAATTCATGACATATTCATGTATTCAACCTTAGCGGATTTAGCCTTGTTCTCTAAGCTTTCAAATTACTGAACGTGGCACAGGGACTTGGCACGAATTACCATCCTATGGTCCACAATTGTTGTTTATATCATACATTATATAATACACATATGTGAACTGAGGGTTAGAAATTAAGTCCCTATGCATGTAAATAATAATGGCGGCGCCCAGTACCAAGTTGCCTTGTCGACTATGTCATGATTTATGTCAAAAAACAAAGGAGGGCAATACTTAAAGAAACATTTTCTGTATTTGATCAGTTTGTAGAGATAATTGGCCATATTCTAACTGTAAATTATAACCAAGGGAAATACATAGGCGACCAGTGCTGAAATAAACTTGAAAGTTTAAAGTTTTGCTAGTAAAGTGTCTCTGCTAGGTGGCAGGGGAGGGAAATTAAACACAAGGCTAAATCTGCCAAGGTTGAATAGTACAAATTTAAATTATGAACCCTTGGCTATTGAAGATGGTGAGATAACGAGATTAGATCGTAAAATAAGATGTGTCTTCAGCAGTATGCTCCAGTGAAATGACACTATAAATTCAGCATCAGTCCTGCGCTATCACAAGGAGACAAACTGATGAACATACCACAGACTCCCAAAACACAAATTAATTATGCATGAACTCACCACACGCATGCATCTAGCATATGGGGAGGCCGTCTTTAAATGACCATGTATAGCTGTTGATAGGACATACATTAAACAATACTAAATCAAACCTGAAGTTTATTTTGACATAAAGATCTTATTTATTTGGATAATTTCATGGAAATGATGACTTGTAATTTTAAACAAATGATTTGTTAATTTCAGCTTGCATGCATTGTATGAATGTTATTTTAATAACATTGTACCCATATGAATCCATGATTGTCGTGAAGTGGTGATATATTTGAATTTAATACATTTGATGCTCTATTACCTGACCTGGAATGCATTCGTAGCCATACCGAGACAATACAATACTGTGGTATAACTGTATATATATTGTGTACATAGTTTAAGCATCTGCGAGACCAGCTGTTCTAACTTACAAATGTCCAGGTGACGAGAAATAACATGAGAGGAATGTTTTTATTTTTGACACGAGCTGTAGGCAATTCACTTTTCAATTCGTACTATTCTTCTCTTTGGATAATGACGCTTTAACTTGTAAGCGAAAAATACATCACTGGCGTCACGAGCAGCATCAATACTAAAAATGTCTTTTAATATTAACGGCTACCAAACCTGTGCTCCAGGTTACAAATAAATGCTATGTCCCAATCACCTGCCCTCTGGACTGGTTTTTAAGTAAGTTGTTTTAGTGCCAAATTTTGTACAGCATGATTATTTAGCCTCTTTATCTTAATCCTTCCAACGTAGGTATCTTGTGATAAAATTTGTTGTTTGCCTTTACACTGTTACAATGTTTTACCATTTATATATATATATATACATGTATATGTTTGTCGAAATACAAGCTCCTGAGAGCTTATGTTAACTATGACATATATTCAACGTAAAATAATGATTCTTGTATCTTGTATTTTGATGTAACATGCCACTATGCTTTTATCCGATAGTTTTAAGATAAAAAAAAACACACACAAGCTTTTAATCACAAACTTTTCCTCGAATGCGCCTATGTATAATCTTCGGCACGATGAAGGACACAAGTTAAGGTATACTGTTCAGTGGCGGATCCAGAGGGGTTTTTTGGGCTTCAGGAACCCCACCCCCCTGATAATTTTCTTTAAAAATCATGTATTTTCACAATTTTCCTCAATTTTCGCCCTCATTTAATGCTGATATTTTCGCATAAATTTCAATTAGTACTTGATGTGATAGCAATGGATTAAATGAATGTTACCTTGTGTTGTATTCTAGCACATCAGTATCTCAATACATACGGTATTAATCTGATAATGTTCGATACACGTCAGTTTTTTATTTACCATCCTGATTATGTTGCGAGGTATTTCCGAGTCACGTTCTCGTAACCTTCCGGTTACGTAAAAAATGCAAATTTTTCAATTCACAAAATCTTTATAATTTATTAATTAAAGATAGTTTAAAGAATAAACATTTGAAAGAAAAAAGTTTGAACGGGAAAAAATAAATTTGTTCTTTTATGAATTAATGAGTGATACAGAAAGGAAATATAGTATAATTGATAGTAAATTTATCAAAAACATCATCCTTAGAGAGTATGTTCTGGGCACGATCGTTTAGAAGCTTTGCAATACTTTAAACTCTTTCAAACGCGCATCAGCTCGAGATTAGGTCCTGTTTACAAAATGGCGACTGGAAGTAGCAAGGCGGATTAAATTGGAATTTAAATTGCGTATATTTCGGCAAGTAAACATTGTTCACAAAGCCCATGTGGTCTGTTCATCTAATTTAGTCAAGATGTACTCAGAACAGTCGTTGTTTAGTCGCTAGGGTCATTCACAAAATAATTAGTATTATTATATAAACTTATTGTAGTTATAACAGATAATATTTGAATACAAAATAAATGATGAATGCTTCAGATTGTACACTAAAACCATAAATTCCTTATATTTTATAAATATGTATTTATACTAAAATCAACAGCAACAACTTCACCTGATTAATCAAAACATGGTTAGCGTAGCGGTATCTTGACGCGAAAATACCGAATAATATTCAATAAAAAATATTTCTGAGAGCATCCTTGGGAAATACAAATGGTGGTCTATCAATTGCATGTGTTGTCTTAAATCAGGTTCAGTTCCCAATTAACGAACATTTAATGATGACAATGGGAAAAATTAAAAAAGGAACTCTCTTAACGCAGGTGGTATCTTACAGGAACTTGTATAATGAGCTCGTTGGAAGATTTTCGGACTTGTTGAGCTAATAAAACTTGAACGATCGGGCCATGAAGTCATATCAAAACGGTGTACACTGGCAACTCAAGTGCTATTTTATAAAGTGTCAACTGAACATGGCAAGAAAAAGTGACGATCTGGTCCCATTAATCTTACAACAGGCTAACCAAGTGTCATAAGGATGGTACCGCAAAATGGATAGTGTAGATAAACAAAAATAAAGGAAAAAAGGAAAACACAGATGCGACACAAAATCAATGTTGGTAACGTCAACGTCACAAACTAGAGAACATATCAGAAATCACCTGGTCAAGCAGAAGGGACGATTTTTTTGTGGGTTATCTAATTTTCCATGAAAGTTAATATGACTGTTAACGTATATAAGCTGTTCTAACACAAAAATTGAAAACATAACAAGAGAAAAAACTGAAGTGTAATCAAAACCGTACTTCAATCTCATACTTGGTGCAACAAATGCACACTATTAATAAAGGGTTATTTTCCACGGAGACACGTGGGAAAGCGGCATCTGTTTTCACAGACGATACGGAAAAAAAATCATGTTCTCAGAGACGGAAACGTGGTATTGACAGCTAAACCAACAAACAAACAACTCAAGTCACATTAATATTACTGGCATCTAATGGAGTTGGGTAGTCTGTAAGGTTCCGAATATGAATGTTATCGAAGGGACGAAGGAGATAAAGGCAAGCAATTCTTGACGCAAGAAAATACGTCGTTTTCGGGCACTACCTTTGTCTCCATTTTAGACTGGGTGTAGCTTAATGGGGGTATGTGAAATTGCCATAAACACGGATAGCCAGACTGCTGTTTCAACCACACACAGAAAAAACACTGGTGTGCCATTTGCAAGGCAAAGTGGCAAAATAATTGGTATTCATGTGTTGACAACAAATCTCACTCTGTAAAACCTAAAATCGATGAATGGTATCAAAGCTATAGTGAAAAAGGGAAGGCCCGACTCAATGCATAACATGTGACAAACAATTTATAATTAAACACTTATTATTAGATTGCATTGACCTTCAACCATAGAGATGTTTTTTTTAAATATTACAACAGATTTAAAACACCTTTCGAAAAAGTCAATATCTCTACTATTCTAGCCTACCTAGATACTGTAGGTCTGTTCAGAAAGATGTTACTAACCATAGCCACCTTTACTTTTTATGTTGACGTTTTGTCTTTTACCTTTACGTTCGTTTGATATAATTTCCTTTAGTATGTTCATTTTGCTTTTTATTGGCCTCAACGACGTCGTTTGTGTTGATGGGCCGTCCAATAACTAGCTAACTGTTCGCAACTACATGCATGCTGAACTGGTATTTGTCAGTAGACAGCCGTTTTATGAAGAGTGTTAAATTTTACCAACTAAACACTTGACGACTTTGGCTTCTTACTAATGTACCGTCACACCGGAAGTATGCATGCCCCCTTTGTCACCAGCAATGTACCACATGACCGCCTAATCACGTGATATTTGTTCCTGGAATCTTGTATCTTGGAAACAAGGTATTGTAGTCGGTATGACATTCTTTCCAAAAATACAAAGACTTTCAGTTTCAAATACATGGCAAAAATAGGTTTAATCAACCCGCTTTATTTCCTTGTTTGGGGTAAAAACTGGCATTGACAATCTTTGACAAATAATGTTTTCAATTTCATTAAGCTTTATTTATTTATATATTTATTATCTATTTTTATCATTATTTTATATGTACATATATATTTGTAAAATGATAACATGATCAAACAGATACGGGAACTCCTTATGTAAAATGTCTCCATGTCCTGAATATTGGGGGTAATCAAACGAAGTTATAAAACAAAATATGATATCAGAGACTGGAAAACCGGCCAAGAGCTTTTCTTAAATGATCTCCTAAAAATGACACCTTTGATATATTTTCAGGACATACTAATAGGTTTCTTTTCAAACTTTTCATAACGAACATATTTTCTAACAATATAAAAGTACAATCTCCATATCAGCATTTGTTAGTAACTAACAAATAACATTGCTGTTGAATTAAAAACTTTTCGAACATATTTTTACTGTGCTTTGATATTTTTCTGCCAATAATCAGGTATGCTCTTGATACCTCTATAACTCAAAAGTTATCAATCCTCGGATACCACTCGAACTTTGGACATGTCACAACAATATCTATCCAACTGTACCTGATAATGTTCGTTGGTGCATGAATGCGTGCGCGTGTGTTAAGTTAAGTGATGCTGCCGATGACCATAGTGATTCATGAGTTTAAGGATCCCCACCCCACTGCAAAAACAGGAATTACGTGTTGGATTCTGTTTTCTCCGGAATGACTATAACTTTGGTAAATCATTTCTGAAAAGAAAACCATATCTTGCCGGACTTTCTGGGAATATGATAATAAGAGCGTAGCTCTCAGGTGCCGAATGCGCCCGAGCGAAGCTATTTAATGATAACACATGCGTGTGTAAACAGAGTTGCTTCCCCTTGCTACACATTGCTCTTAAATGTTTTTCGTCAGGAAGAAGCCGCCCAGTGGGGAAACCGAAAGTGTATCCTTGAAGCAAGGCCAATTGTGTTTCAACACATACATGAACATCTACATATACTGGAAAAAAAACTTTAGATCTATTCAACGTTGAATATGGATCTGGTTCACTTTTTGACAGTTCAATATTGAAAGGTTTCATAATTTTCTGGGGTTAAGTTTCAACGTGGAAGAAGGACCCGGTGCCATATTAACGCATTCAATATAGAAAAATTGTCGAAACATTTTTGGGCTATTTTTGATGTTCAATATGGACTAAGGTCATTTTAACAAATGTTAAATTGAAAAGGAAGTATGTAAAGAAGGTCACAATGACAGTCTTATGTCAAAAGAGTAGAATATTTGTTTTGTAACCCGTTGGCTATTTTAATAAAGTTACGTACATGTTGTATTACGTTGTTTGAATTTTGAAAAGAATGTCACAGGGACGTAATTTGGTTAAGGATTATTTCTTCCTTGATGCCATTTTCTGAACCTAATGACATTTTAATAATGTACGTCTAAATTTTGGAAAGGGGGTTTTAGTATAACATCTGATTCCTGTAACAATATACAAAGTTGAGGTCAAACTTGAAAAACGTAGTTCTCATTGACATGGCTTTGAAAAATACAGTGTATATGTAAATTTCTGAACCCTGTGACCATGTCTTTAAATATAGCTCATTTGTTAAAAAAAATGCTTCACAGTGACTTAATTTGGTGAATACCAGTTTTTTTCAATTTTTTTTTCCCGATTATTGATTTGGATAATGAATGTCAAACTTTGAAAAGTAGGTAACAATGACTTAATTTTGTCAAACAACTGTTGAATGGTAATCTATTCCCCCTTTGACCATTTTTGGCAATGTAGGTCTAATCGTTAAAACTAGGTCACAGTGACCCAATTCGGACAAACAACAGTTTAATGTTTATTTCAAAACCGGATGAAAACTTTTTACAATGTAGGTCAAACTTCCTAGATCACAATGACCTTATAAGGTCAGACATCCTTACAGTGTAAATTTCTGAACTCAATATGTTTTTAGTGAAGGTCACATTTCTAGAAATAGGTCGCAGGACTTCATTCAGTATACATCAATTTTGCATATGGCTTACTTTTCAACAGGGGTCCATTTTCATCGTGTATGTAAAAAATGAATTTACGTTAGGTTCCTTTTTCAACGGCTTCCCAGTTCCATTTTCAACATTGAAAACTGACCCGGTTCCATTTTCAAAGGGGGTCCATTTTCAACGTTACATTTACTTTTTCATCGTCTAAAATTTCATGAGCTTTTGATTTCCATATGTTGAGAATATGAACGAAATAATTAACAATTTCTAAAGTCTGGTTATAGTCTTTATATAATATATTTATGCATCACCACTCATAAAAGAATAAATTGATAATGCAGTTATGTCGAATCAACGGTGATTTTCCAGACCAATAACCCGAGTTCAACGTCCTCTTTCAGCAACGTATTACTTTTTCACAGCGCGTGCCGAATTATAACTAATTACAAACAGAAACTGTTTAACTTTATTTGGCATCCTTACCTGTAAATCCTCGGTGACTGTAACAAAATTTGAAATTCAACCCGGTGTTTCAGGATGGAACAAGAATTAAGACTAAATATCGATATAACGACAATCTCAGTTTCATCAACGTATTACAATGTTATTTTTTATTTTATTTTTCAACTTACATCTTTATGCATTTAGTTCGATTTATCGTCAAATACGTAATATGGAAAAAAATTTTATAGCAGTTACCAAACAGTTTTTCCCTAATTTATCTCATTCAATCTATTTGTGCCTTGACGGAAAGCACGCAGAGGATTTTATTCTTAATGTGGGAGGAAACCGGAGTATTCGGAAAAAACCCGCGTGGTCGGGCAGGTGACCGGGATCAAATCCGGCCATCTTGGTGAAGACGCGCGCACTATCGACAGCGCCAACCGACCCAGTTATGCACAAATATCTACTTTAGTTTAGACTGGAAGAAAATGGCGTCATTTATGCAAAAATTATATTGTGAATACATTTTTACCAATCATCAATGATACAAAAAAATCTACATACGGGAGATCGGGGCAAGTTCGGCCACCCATGATATCTTTTGTTTTGGAGCTAATATTTACAACTTCATTCAAAAATATTTTATTGACACTGAATTATCAAAGGGGTTGTGCACAAGTTCTTACAGCATACTAGGCTCTCTCCCAACAATATAGTATACAACATGCACAACTATCACGTGATAACAAAAATTAAACATACATTATGTACTTCATATGTCTAACAGAAAGAGAACGAAAAAGGATTGAGGGAAGAAATGACAAGGGGGATCAGGAGAAAGATGTCCTGGTTGCATCAGTTGTCTACTAAATTGTTTCAAACCCTTTTGTTAGATTTTATATAAGACTGTACAGCGAAAATAATATCGACATTAGTTTGGAATGGAAGATCAGCATCACTCCAATGAAGAGTATCGAGATTAGGGTCAGGCTGTATACCAGTGTTCATAAGGGCATTTTATAATCCTATTCGTATGTTTAAAAATTTAGAACAGATAATAATGGCGGTACGTATCTTCATTACCATCATCACAGTGACAAGCCGGAGATAAACAAATACCTACGCGAAAGAGATAACTTTTTGGACCACTACAGGTATGGCTAACTCTTGCTAAAAGGGCCGAAACATATCGGTTCCCGGCATTTAAATATGCTGGTTAAACGCTTGGCATAGGTGATACATGTACTTTCATATTAAAAGCAGAAGTGGATACAATATTTTGTACAGAATTATCAAATTCATTCCATAAGCTTATTGTAGAGGGGATCAATGACGTTTTGAGCACATCTAATCTTCATCTTGGCATTAGGTTTATTTATCTGGGTTACGAAGATCATGATGACGATCATTTCTTTTAAAGGGAAGCAAACAATGGAGATACTCGGGAACTCATCTGTTATAATTCTTATAGAAGGAAGAAAGGTTAGATTTTTGTCTTTTAGATTTCAAAGCTACCCATCCAGTTCCAAAATAAACGGTCCCGCAAGATGCTACAGAGGAATGACCAGACATCACTCGGGCAGCTTCTAGTTATGCCCTGTCCAAGGCATTTGACAGTTCACTAGAAAACCCATCCCAGACACATGATGCATGTATATATAGTACTTAATGTCATTTTACTTACTTTGTATTTCAATTGTTTTAGGGCGGTTACTTTGGAAGAGGCTAATTTGAAAATTTACAACTTTAAGAATCTTATCAGTTTAGTTGAATGGGCATTCACACAAAAGATGGCGTGGAAAACTCTAATGGAATATTACTGAACATGAGAGCGTTGCTTTTGAGAGGGTAGAAAGAAAAACATGATCTCGCTTCTTTCTAGTAATGCAAACTTCTATAAAACGTGTAAAACACTGACAGCTTCAAATGATATATATAAAAGCAAAGCCAAGCACTTACTATCATATTGCTGTACTATAAGAATGATTTGAAATATCAATTTGGGACCGGACAGGTTCGGCCCATGATACCGGGGCAAGTTCGGCCCATGCAACACATAAAATGTCGTAAAATTGGAGGGAAACTTTTACGCTGCATGCTTTATGACGCCATAACTAAGTTGATTCCAACGGGGGCCGAACTTACCCAAATGCTTATCCGAACTCATCCCATGGCGGGGCTCGTTCGGCCATCCGATCTTTCAAGAAGAAAAGTTAAATAAGTCTTCAGAAACGGACATGCTGCCATACTTCCCAAAACGAACTTCAATAGAAATGGGCCGAACTTGGACCGGTTTCCCCTTATTAGATCTTGTGTTTTATTGATATTCCCCGACTTGCCGACTTTAAATAAGTTTATCTTACCTCATTCTGAAAGAGGTATATTAATTGCATTCTTAATCAGTAAATATCAGAGATCAACAAAAGCAACGCTCTTTTTAGGCTTTGCCTTTTCATATTAATTAAAGATACAAAATATAATCAACAACGTTTTTACAGTTATATCAAAAGAGAAATTAAGAGGAGGTTTTTGTATTTACGAAAAACCGCAGTTCAGTGGTACATGGTTCCCTAAGAAGGTATTTAGAACCTCCATAAAAACACGATTTGGTTCCGACTAAAAATGTAAAGCATACAAAACCCAGAATAAAACTTCAACATTTTATTTTACCGCAGGTTCCACTGTGCTCATGAAGAGTATACATGTGTAGATCAAAAGCTAAGAGTGTGTGATTCGACATGCCACCGTAAACGTTGCACTTGCAGAGGTACATAAAAAGCATCTATACGGATATACGGTGACGAGAATCCGGACAGGTTGATGGGACAGGGGTAAAACAAACTTATTTTAAAGATTTTATGTCATCAGAGACCTCGGTCTAAAGTGCCAAAAGAACTATTTGTACATTTTTTACTGACATAACATTTTTGAACTAGACAGAAAAAAATCCTGAATATCACGAATATGTTTATGGTACAGGACACGTTCTCAAGTCAGGAAAACTGATTTGAGATGTTTTATATACACGCTGGTAGAGGACTTGAGACTCTGTAGTACATAGACATATATGGCAACACTCGACTTGCAGATGTGTCTGTGTAGAAAATAACACTTTGATAGAACTCATTAATGGTTCTTGACATGTATCATCATTTTTCAGATTAAAGGTCTGGGGAGGGGAAAGTGGACATATTCTTCTCTGGCAAATGGCTCATCAGTGAAGTGACCGCCTGACGAAGTACAAGACGACAACAAAGATATATCAGCGTCAATCACAAGCAATACTCCAAAGGTGTCTCAAGAGCGAATTATCGCAACATGAAACAAGGCACATCAATATACAATTTCCTGGATTTACGCACTTGGTATAATAAAGGAGGAAAGAAGTCTGACAAGAGTACATTATGCTAATAAGAGTAACATAAAGTTTAAGATGGCTTCTTCCTAATTTTAGAAAACGGTACGTTATAATGATGATAGAGAGTATACTACGATAAAAGGGTTCTTCTTATCCAAAAGAAAAGAGTGTATTAGTATTGTCACGGAAAAAATAATTAAGATGAGACATTGATCCGTTTTTTTGAGAAAGAGTACTTCAATGTGATGATGGAGTGTGCACTAAAGTTAAAGATAGTTTTCGCTTATTTTTAGTTTAAACAAGCATATGTTATTAGTATGAACCTGCATCGCTCACCTGGTGTTAATCTCACACTTGTAACCTGAGAAGTGGAATGAATTAAAGCTACAGGCCAAATATCACTATCTCTGACTCGTAGTCTTTCAAAAAGAACTTGTTAAAAGACTTAAAGACGTTCGAACTTGAAAGTCAAACAAGGACATTAAGTTGAACAATCTTTACTGCATTTCATCCCAGAATACAACTTGCCAACGTCACCAGCCTAGACATTTTGTTTATTGAGAAAGTGTGTCAAGGTCATTCACATAAACAAACTTTTGATAGCACTTCATCTGAGCATGCTACTGGACACATATCACCACCCTTTTCAATTTTGTCGATTAAAATTTCTAACATATTTGACCCCTGTGATCTTGAACATAAATATAGGTCATTTTTAACATACTTTGTTACCTTTCTTTCCGGCATGCTACTGGCTAAATTTTATCCAAACCATTTTGTTATATTTATGAGATGTCGTTTAACGTTTTTGACATCTTTGACCCCCGTGAGCTTGAATATGGGCTAAGGTCATTCATTTGAATACACTTGGTAGCTATTCATCCCATCATGTCACAGGCCAAATATAGTCACCCGAGGCCTTTTGGTTATGCATAAGAAATTGTTTAAAATAAAATTTGACGCCAGATGGACTGACAAAGGACGCCGGGCCACGGCTAAAGGGCCTGTCACACACTACCGATGTACAACGCCTGGACTAAACCGGAGCAAAAAAACAACAACGGTAGAGCTACGGCGAGATAGCGCTTGAAAAAATGATCTTAGCAATACCGATGTAGTGTACCGGCGTTCCCGTTGTTCTGCCGTTGTCCTACCGATGTAAAGTCGATGCGCTATACCACTTTTCTGCCAACTTAATGCTACCGATGCGCCGCCCATGTTATATCGATACATCAGTACTACTTCGGTGGTATTCGGTAGTACTATGATATCACATCAGTATCACTACGGTACACATCTACCGACATTGACGAGTACTGCCGTTGTACTACCGATGCTGGCTCCGGCAGCTGCAACGGCGGAAATGTTTGAGCATGTTCAAAAATATCTACCGTCGCCTGCCGTTGCTAATATTTTCGCTGATGTTCTGACGATGTCCTGACGACGTAGTGCCGTTCCTAGCGTTGTGATACCGTTGCGCTGCCGTACTAGTACCGATCCCCGAAAATCGTCAAATTTTGACGACCCAAATCGGCTAGGTGTGACAGGCCCTTTTAACTTAGCCCTTTGAGCCATGTGAGCTTAAAATAGCTAGATAATTTACAAAATTTTATTGTATATGAATAAGGAATCTTATGCGTTTTGATATGGTGAAACATTTCCGTATTGCATTCATTGCATCCTGTATCAGAGCCATGCAATTGTATGCGTGGATAGAGAATATTTTACTTTCAATATATGCATGCGCCATGTTTTTCATTTAGCTAAGCCTTGTTGTGTATTGTAACTACACAACTTCTGTATCATTTTCTACATGCAAGGGTTCAATCCTCGATTTACACATGTTCTCTACACCCTTGGTATATGTCATCATATGGAATACGTATGGGATATTCAGAGAAAGAGTTTTTCTCCTGACCACACAACTCCTACAACCCAGTGGAGTATAAAATGTTCTGGCTGGATGTTGCGGTATCTGTGCTGTAGCATTCAAGTGAGGTGGCACTATAAATGATACCGTTGGAAGCACGGTCCCACTACAAACAGAACACAATACATCTCCAGCACACACGCAGGCATACTCACATAGGGAGATATTAGCAAGGTGGCATAGGTTCCTTAAACATAGCATTGATTAATGTATATGCCAATTGTATTGATTTATAAACTGTACATCTATGTACTGTAAAGCGCTTTAAAGTTGCTTATTCTCGCTAGATAGGGCGCTATATCAAATATTGTATATTATTATTATTATTTTTATACTAATCATAAAATCGAAGGTTCGGTATGCTTCACCTTGCGTATTATCCAAGTTGAATTGTCTAGAAAAGGCCAAGGAGTCCTGCAAACCCTTGATCTTTTGATTCAAGAATAAAGGAAACGCACGAAAGTTGATCGTATTGGATTTAATGTAGCCTTTCTCTTATCTTCAAAGGACATGAATAATAAATTAGATTTTGATCAGTTTTTTTTATGTCGGAAACCAATCAAATATCTTACCGTGGGCCTTCGATTTCTTATAGCATATTCTGAGAGAACGAAGAAGATACAAATGTCGAAATCAGAACACTAAGGTTTCGAAGATTAGTTATTGAGTTCTTAATGGCCTATCAACACAAAGGAGGTCTTAATGGCCTATCAACACAAAACAGGTCTTAATGGCCTATCAACACAAAACAGGTCTTAATGGCTTATCAACACAAAACAGGTCTTAAAGGCCTATCAACACAAAACAGGTCTTAAAGGCCAAACAATGGTAGATAAAACACACAAAAAGAAATGACATCAATCAAACAAAAAAATAGAAGGCAAACATCAACTTGAAAAGCAAAAGCGACCTTTGGTAAGTTATATATTTTTTAACAAAACAACAGTTTTTAGGTAGGTGCAAATTGTTGCGATATTTACCGTTTCGAAGAGATATTTGCGATTTGTTGATTACTATAACATTCGAAGATGTTTATACATTAGAAAAGTATTAATATCAATAAAGTTTAAGTCGTTCAACTACCATGCTAACCGCTTCTGTAATGTAAAAGATGATATATAAAATCATATGAACGCAGATTTCAGGGGTTTTTAAAAGGCATTCATGTTTATTCAGTATTGCGCATTGATTACAACTAAAGCAACGTACAATTAAAAAAAAGTAATTTTGGAGAAGGGCTCTTTTGTTTTTAGCATATTTACAATTTTCCTCCCCATACAATACATCGAAATGTATTCTTTTTAAATGTCTCATTTCGTACCATAATAGCGGAGCAGTGCAAGCCGCCATGGCTACACATGTACGGAAAGTACGGGAAAATGACAGTAAGTTGATTCTATGCTAGATGAAGGCTTCAAAACTTTCGTCCTTCAGGTCGTACAGGGCTTCAAATAAAAGGCCTACATGCCTTGCTCCGTGACTGCATTATGTTAAACAAACAATAAATTTGATATTTTCAATAAATACCAGGTATTTATTGTCGTTTCTCCGGCAGATATTTATGTCCAGTAACAACCCGTGAACTTTTTACAAATCGATGTTACTGATGAAATTCTGCGATGTCCTACAAATTATTTCATTTTTCTCGAACTTAAAATTGTTCCCATGAAGTACTTGCGCTTGATTATATTCCTCAGCTTCACAATAGCTTCAGTTTATACTGATACATACATATAAATATAAACCAGCCATACGGTTTTTGCTGTTTGTGAAAGGATAACATATTGCATATTGAAAAATGCTGTGACGCGACTGTGACGTCACTGTTAACACGCGTCATCGTAGTGTTTACAATTACACTCATTGAAGCCAACTCTAATTTTCTGCAGCTTAAACCACATTATTTAAAATATTTTGATTTTGTAATACATATCCCTTCAGTTCGGTGCACATTTTTGCTTTGTAACTACATTGTGGGCTGGGACACATAAAGGATATCTTTGATATAGTTTACGTATTTCATGCATTGATGTCATGTTGTATTACTAACGTGAGTATGAAGTATTACTAGCGAGTGTATGTAGAATCACTAACGAAAGTAATGTGGTATTACTAACGAATGTAATGTAGTACATCGCATTACTCACGAGAGTATGTAGTGTTGTATTTCTAACGAGATTAGTGAATATGTAGTAAAACCAATGAGTTGATTTATCGGGTTTGTAGTATTATTAACGAGTAAATTGGAATGTAGTATTACTTGCGAGATAAGTGGGTGTGCAGTATAATTAACGAGATAAGAGGGTATATAAAATATATACGTAATATTACTGACGGGAATATGTAGTATTACTAACGAGACATGCTTCATAAACAATAACACACAAACTGTTATGTTGAATTCGTTGATTCTTAGTCCCGAGGCAATTGCAAACATCTTGAAAACAATAAGCATTTAGCATATATGTTTCACAGTGTGTGTAGCTATGAATTTTACTAAATCGGTTTTCTGCTTAAGTATCCATTTGGTACTTGTATCGTCTTTTGACTTGGTAGGATAATAACATGACATATTCATACGAACTTTAACATTTTCTACTGATCCTATATAATCTAACAGTTTAAACAAGGAAGTACTTTAAACTTCAAGTAACCCTAAGAAGCACATGTGGATTTTGTATGCAATTTGGTGAAAAATTTAATAACATTGGACGATGACTCCTTTGTCATTGATGAACCTTAACTCGCGGGGGGAATATTTGACGTCATATTAAGTTTACATATCGATATCAAATAATTTTAATCAACGTTTTTGGCGTGAGATAGTATAACTTGGGGATTGTCAGGATTAAATGATACTTGCAGAATATTTAATATTGTATCAATAAATCTTATTGCATATTAATTGAGTGTCAACAGAATAATAAATAAAAAACAAACTCGATCAAAAAAGGATAAATTGAGGTCATTTTTTTTTAAAGCAAGCTACTGCTGTAGTTTTGGCAATATCGAACTCAAATAGATCAATAGCACCGAAACATGAGTGGTTTTCCAGAACCAAATAACATTTTTTTTTTCACGAATATCATAAAATAGATCAAAAGCACCGAAACATGAGTGGTTTTCCAGAACCAAATATCATAAATTTTTCACGAATATCACCAGTGGAAAAAAATCTTGGGCTGGATTTTACCGCGAACTTGATGCGGCTCATTCGATTTAAAGATAAGGTAAATGTGATAGTTGAGATGAATATATTTTGACTGTATACTTAAAGGCAAGGTAAAAGCTAAGAACCCTTGGATTTGAATGTAGACCCGTTTCCGTTGAAGCCGGCGAGAAGATTACATTCCACGTACATGCTTTTGTCATTAGCTATACATCTGGGTAATTTTACCGTTACCATGACGTTAGAATAGAAATGAAGACAAAAAGGAAAGAAACTGCTAAGTGATCTCAACGTCGATAAAACTAATCCATAAAAAGATCGAGAAACACATTTACATGGAAACCCGTGGACAAGGAAAAGAGCTTAAACTCAAATGTTCTAAGAGAATAAATATCGTGAAATGAAGACAGAAAAGGAAAGAAACTGTTAAGTGATCTTAAAGTCGATAAAACTAAGCCCCAATACGACCGAGAAAAACATCTACATGGAAACCCGTGGACAAAGAAAAAGAGACTAACACCAAATGCTCGAAAGAGATAAGTATCGCCTGCTTTGGAAATCTCGGTAAAATCAAATTAATGTTACATCCTCAAAATGAGAAGTAGGGTAGTGACATCGCAAGGTACACCAACATAATCTCTTGAAACAACGAAACAATGAGCATAAAAAACATCGACCTTTGTATCGTACCAGGATATACTCATATAGTATATCTTACTCATTATGGCAACCATAAATCTTGCCTACAGTTTTCATCGACCTACAACTTGACAGTAGCTCTCGCGGGTAGGCTTTGTAAACATTACCACAGGGACAGTGTACGTCATAATTCTAAAACATACCACACTATGATTATAAAACAGTTGTTTAACCATGGGATCACCATGTGTAATACCCATAGCTCACATGGGTAGGCTTAGTAAACATTACCACAGGGACAGTGTACGTCATAATTCTAAAACATACCACACTATGATTATACAACAGTTGTTTAACCATGTGATCACCATGTGTAATACCCATAGCTCACGCGAGTAGGCTTAGTAAACATTACCACAGGGACAGTGTACGTCATAATTCTTAAACATACCACACTATCATTATACAACAGTTGTTTACCATGGGATCACCATGTGTAATCCCCATAGCTCACGCGGGTAGGCTTAGTAAACATTACCGCAGGGACAGTGTACGTCATAATTCTTAAACTAACACACTATGATTATACAACAGTTGTTTAACCATGTGATCACCATGTGTAATACCCATAGCTCACGCGGGTAGGCTTGATAAACATTACCACCGGGACAGTGTACGTCATAATTCTTAAACATACCACACTATCATTATACAACAGTTGTTTACCATGGGATCACCATGTGTAATCCCCATAGCTCACGCGGGTAGGCTTAGTAAACATTACCACCGGGACAGTGTACGGCATAATTCTTAGACATACCACACTATGATTATACAACAGTTGTTTAACCACGGGATCACCATGTGTAATACCCATAGCTCACGCGGGTAGGGTTAGTAAACATTACCAGAGGGACAGTGTACGTTATAATTCTTAAATATAACACACTATAATTATACAACAGTTGTTTACCATGGGATCACCATGTGTAATACCCATAGCTCACATGGGTAGGCTTAGTAAACATTACCACAGGGACAGTGTACGTCATAATTCTAAAACATACCACACTATGATTATACAACAGTTGTTTATCATGGGATCACCATGTGTAATACCCATAGCTCACACGGGTATGCTTAGTAAACATTACCACAGGGACAGTGTACGTCATAATTCTTAAATATAACACACTATAATTATACAACAGTTGTTTACCATGTGATCACCATGTGTAATACCCATAGCTCACGCGGGGAGGCTTAGTAAACATTACCACAGGGACAGTGTACGTCATAATTCTTAAATATAACACACTATAATTATACAACAGTTGTTTACCATGTGATCACCATGTGTAATACCCATAGCTCACGCGGGTAGGCTTGATAAACATTACCACAGGGACAGTGTACGTTATAATTTTTAAATATAACACACTATGATTATAAAACAGTTGTTTACCAAAGGATCACAATGTGTAATACCCATAGCTCACGCGGGTAGGCTGAGTAAACAGTACCACAGGGACAGTGTACGCTATAATTCTTAAATATAACACACTATGATTATACAACAGTTTTTTACCATGGGATCACCATGTGTAATACTCATAGCTCACGCGGGTAGGCTTAGTAAACATGACCACAGGGACAGTGTACGTTATAATTCTTAAACATACAACACTATGATTATACAACAGTTGTTTAACCATGTGATCACCATGTGTAATACCCATAGCTCACGCGAGTAGGCTTAGTAAACATTACCACAGGGACAGTGTACGTCATAATTCTAAAACATACCACACTATGATTATACAACAGTTGTTTAACCACGGGATCACCATGTGTAATACCCATAGCTCACGCGGGTAGGCTTGATAAACATTACCACAGGGACAGTGTACGTTATAATTTTTAAATATAACACACTATGATTATAAAACAGTTGTTTACCAAAGGATCACAATGTGTAATACCCATAGCTCACGCGGGTAGGCTGAGTAAACATTACCACAGGGACAGTTTACGCTATAATTCTTAAATATAACACACTATGATTATACAACAGTTTTTTACCATGGGATCACCATGTGTAATACTCATAGCTCACGCGGGTAGGCTTAGTAAACATTACCACCGGGACAGTGTACGGCATAATTCTTAGACATACCACACTATGATTATACAACAGTTGTTTAACAATGGGATCACCATGTGTAATACCCATAGCTCACGCGGGTAGGCTTGATAAACATTACCACAGGGACAGTGTACGTTATAATTCTTAAACATACAACACTATGATTATACAACAGTTGTTTAACCATGGGATCACCTTGTGTAATAGCCATAGCTCACGCGGGTAGGCTTAGTAAACATTACCACCGGGACAGTGTACGTCATAATTCTTAAACATACCACACTATGATTATACAACAGTTGTTTAACAATGGGATCACCATGTGTAATACCCATAGCTCACACGGGTATGCTTAGTAAACATTACCACAGGGACAGTGTACGTTATAATTCTTAAACATACAACACTATGATTATACAACAGTTGTTTAACCATGTGATCACCATGTGTAATACCCATAGCTCACGCGGGTAGGGTTAGTAAACATTACCAGAGGGACAGTGTACGTTATAATTCTTAAATATAACACACTATGATTATACAACAGTTTTTTACCATGGGATCACCATGTGTAATACTCATAGCTCACGCGGGTAGGCTTAGTAAACATTACCACAGGGACAGTGAACGTTATAATTCTTAAATATAACGCACTATGATTATACAACAGTTGTTTACCATGTGATCACCATTTGTAATACCCATAGCTCACGCGGGTAGGCTTAGTAAACATTACCACAGGGACAGTGTACGTTATAATTCCTAAATATAACACATTATGATTATACAACAGTTGTTTAACCACGGGATCACCGTGTGTAATACCCATAGCTCACGCGGGTAGGCTTAGTTAACATTACCACAGGGACAGTGTACGTTATAATTCCTAAATATAACACCCTATGATTATACAACAGTTGTTTAACCACGGGATCACCGTGTGTAATACCCATAGCTCACGCGGGTAGGCTTGATAAACATTACCACAGGGACAGTGTACGTTATAATTCCTAAATATAACACACTATGATTATACAACAGTTGTTTAACCACGGGATCACCATGTGTAATACCCATAGATCACGCGGGTAGGCTTAGTAAACATTATCACAGGGACAGTGTACGTCATAATTCTTAAGCATTACACACTATGATTATACAACAGTTGTTTATCATGTGATCACCATGTGTAATACCCATAGCTCACGCGGGTAGGCTGAGTAAACATTACCACAGGTTCATTGTACGTCATAATTCTTAAACATAACGCACTGTACGTCATAATTCTTAAACATACCACACTATGATTATACAACAGTTGTTTGACCACGGGATCACCATGTGTAATACCCATAGATCACGCGGGTAGGCTTAGTAAACATTATCACAGGGACAGTGTACGTTATAATTCTTAAACATACAACACTATGATTATCTCACGCGGGTAGGCTTAGTAAACATTGCCACAGGGACAGTGTACGTTATAATTCTTAAACATACCACACTATGATTATACAACAGTTGTTTGACCACGGGATCACCATGTGTAATACCCATAGCTCACGCGGATAGGCTTAGTAAACATTACCACAGGGACAGTGAACGTTATAATTCTTAAATATAACGCACTATGATTATACAACAGTTGTTTACCATGTGATCACCATTTGTAATACCCATAGCTCACGCGGGTAGGCTTGATAAACATTACCACAGGGACAGTGTACGTTATAATTCTTAAATATAACACACTATAATTATACAACAGTTGTTTACCATGTGATCACCATTTGTAATACCCATAGCGCACGCGGGTAGGCTTAGTAACCATTACCACAGGGACAGTGTACGTTATAATTCTTAAACATACAACACTATGATTATCTCACGCGGGTAGGCTTAGTAAACATTATCACAGGGACAGTGTACGTTATAATTCTTAAACATACCACACTATTGATTATACACCAGTTGTTTAACCACGGGATCACCATGTGTAATACCCATAGATCACGCGGGTAGGCTTAGTAAACATTATCACAGGGACAGTGTACGTTATAATTCTTAAACATACCACACTATTGATTATACACCAGTTGTTTAACCACGGGATCACCATGTGTAATACCCATAGCTCACGCGGATAGGCTTAGTAAACATTACCACAGGGACAGTGGACGTTATAATTCTTAAACATACAACACTATGATTATACAACAGCTGTTTAACCATGGGATCACCATGTGTAATACCCATAGCTCACGAGGGTAGGCTGAGTAAACATTACCACAGGTACATTGTACGTCATAATTCTTAAACATAACGCACTGTAATTATACAACAGTTGTTTACCATGGGATCACCATGTGTAATACCCATAGCTCACGCGGGTAGGCTTAGTAAACATTACCACAGGGACAGTGTACGTCATAATTCTTAAACATATCTGTTGGATCAAACATCACCATGTGTTATACCACAGAAACTTGCTACGTTTTCCGATTCACATTATCTCCCTTTTATTCTGAGTCTGTCATTCGTTCTGCTATCCTTTCATGTTTATTTTCACAAGAAGCTATAATAGAAACAAAATACAAAAATAGATATATAAATAAAATACAACTATGACTACATGTATACACAAGAAATGTAACTGTGCCATATTTTTTAAACTCGATATGATACATCCAGGAAAGAGGAATTGCAGTTGACTTCAAAGTAACAAGGAAGCATCAGTACAATCAAGAAAATTATTGGTTGTTGCCGTTTACTCTGGCTCTGGTCTGCGAGGTAAGGCTACGACCGAAGCGAGCACTGCGTTAAATCTTATTGATTTTATCAATTAATCAGATGAGCTTAGCGAATATGTATTGAATCTAACAGGCGAAGATAGGGGTTAGTACAGTGGCTGGCGTTCAATGATCGACTTTGATTTCCAGCAGTGATATATATATATATGTAGATGTGAAAACATTGACGCATCTGTAGAACCGCAGCGGTTCTCTCATTAAAGAGAGCTGACATCTTTCTTTGAATAATTTCTCCCCCAACCCTTACATACTCGTTCTCTAATATCTCTAGTCGGTCTATTGTCAGAATAGTGCAAAGGTTAGGTTTTTTCCCGAGGATTTCTATCATTCAGCGCGAGAAATACAACCCACGAAATGACAAGGTAGTTTACCCATCCTTACCCTAGCATTACGAGCATTTGCCAAAATAACTGAAATCCACGAAACTGACCATTTCAAGCAAGTCCTTGAAAATTAGGGACCGCAAACATGGCTTTGACAGTAAACAAGGTTGGTTGATGTACCATGTAGCAGTGCCCCAGCTCACATTGATTTTTTCGTGACAAGAACAATGTGATACACTGAATATACTTATGTACGATCTTTTGCACATTGTCTCTATGATTACCTATTGTGACGTCAGGTTTAGTAAAAACAACGTAACGTCATGACATTATAATTCTTCTGAATCTTACATGAAATAAAACTTATTTTAGATCCTATTTTCCAAAATCAAAAACGATTACAAAATGTGTACAAGTTTGTTTGAGAGAATGATGATTTTTTTTTTTTTTTTATGTTGTTAGTTATTTTTAATATCGTTGCTAGTTGATCCGAGATAGAGGAGACTGAAAAAAATCGTTTCATAAAAAAATCACATGTGATTGGAGGTCATTCGATTCCGTTAACAAACAAGATAATATACCATTAGATTAGTATGAAAGACATCAAAATGTTTAATTAAGGCGCATGAAATGCAACGATAACCGTTCTCTAAAGATATACAATGAAGAAGATGTAATTAGTTAAGTCATTTTAAGTTTATATAAATACATTTGGTGATAAGGACCCCCATACCACTGCGAAAACTTTCAGCTCTTCAATTTAAACTGTTTATTCCGGTATGACTATAGCTTTCATAACTCATTTCTGAAAAAGAAAAACAGATATTGGGGGATTTATATAGGAAAGATATAAAGACGAAATAACATACAACAAACAACATTGTTCAGAGTGTCAAACGTTCGCGTTGTTTGATTAAAAAGTGCCTAATAAAATCAATAAACATTTAGAAATTAATGTAATATAAATTTGCCAGGTCAGATAAAACGGACCCTGAAATACGTTGCGGTCGTCAACCGGTATCCTGAAGAACTTGACCAATCTTTGTATCAGATTTAGCACACACCTGTTTTGTTGTAGCATAGCTTTGTGATGTTGACTCTCCGGCGAACCTAGCATATGATATCAGATACTCATTAGCTGTATTTTCAAAGAAGAATAAAGTTAAGTTTTTCGTTTACAATTAATACTTTTTCAACATTCCGGAACTCTAGTTGTTAATGGATGTTCGGATGAGAACCTGATCTGGATTTACAATGTTACTCTAATTGTTATACAGTAACGAAGCTAATGAAATATATTTTAATCGGAGATATTGTATGATATTTTTGTGTTTTGTCCGGTTTCGGTTTGTATTGTATCGTATCGTTTTTATCGTTTCTTACAAGTAGCGTTTGAGTCGTGGGCATCGATATGTTACTACAGTACAGTATGTCTTCTCAAAAGCGCCTGATGGTGCAGTCGGAAAAAATGAGATTTACCTTCCTTCATGACGTCGGCAAGGCAGTTCTTCTTTCGAATAGTCTGTTGTAAATATTTAAAGAAAATAGTGTTAGCTACAGTTCTGAAAAATCATGTCAGCTTTCATAGTTCACATTACACGATGTGTATCACATAACAAGGATTCTCCAACCGCAGTGTTTGTGACGGCTGATGAGTGTGTATGATTGAACATCCTTGCGACAGCCATGGTCATATGAGGACGGGTTCATAGGGAGACATCGAGGGATAGAAATGAAAGAAGACAGGAAAGGTAGAAAACGAGAAAGTGTTGCAATGGGGTCAACACTTCAGTTTTAGTTTCATCCGTGTCCCCTTGGTAGGAGACAGGGAAGAGACCCCTATTTTACAGGGGCCCCCACATTAGTCACCTCTTACAATACACATGCAATGGGATACAGCAGGTATATTCTTAGATTCCTCAATATCCTCTAAACAGAAGACAAGAAGAACCCAACCCCGAGAAGTTTTCATTTAAAGCATTATATGTGCACACCAAAATTTTGTACAGCACCCTGTATTATGCAGACAAATAGTATGTAGGGCTTAACCAGAGTGTAAATTAATTCTTTGGTCCAGTATGCATCAAATGTTCCCGACCTCGTAGTAACATAATTTGTTAATGGCATTAAAAAAACAGACGTGTTTTCAGTTATTTGTTTCATTGAATAAAACTGTTCACTGTTTCATGATATGATAAAATGATTAAATACAAATGATGGTAACCATGTGTCTGCACATTACGGCAGTCGTCTATTTTAATGACGGTTCTGAGAATTATTCATAGACTACCGCCTTCTTATCGCTAAACATATCTAGTTTTGATGTTTAAGATAGAAAGTCTGCAAAGCCGCTCCAAAACAACCTTAGAATGTCCATAAGGAAAAAGAATCAAACGAAGTCATTGTCATTTAGCCATGCATATAAAGTATAAGCTATTTCGTTTTTTGTTTATTTGTCTCGCCGCCACAACGTAGCGGAAGCAAGACAAAGGTGTTGCTTTTCCGGCAGCGGCGACAATATAAAGTGTTTGCGTTTAAGTTAGTTTTACTGAAAGTGTCAGTGCTACACCAACCAAACTTGGACCATACATGCATCTTAGGTAATACATCTGAACCATCCATCAAATGCTTGATGGCACAGAAATGAATAGGTGCTGACGTTGCAGATGGCAAGGGTTTATTTGTGCGAAAGAATAGATCCATTCGATTGCATAGTACGTGAATTGTTAAGTTGTCTCCTTTAAAACTATATGTAACGTGTCTTTAATAACATACCCACAATATGCAAAACGTTGAAAACGATTACTCCGTATGAATGTATTAATTTTGTTTTTCTGAGTAATCGGACTGGACAAACATGCCGTGCAAAATACCGTCGAGCGCAAAATAATGACGTCATGTTACTAACACATAAATGTCGCTCGAAAAATCAAAAGCATTTTTAATTTTAATTCTATAATATTATCATTAAATAACAATCTGTGCTTTCATACAAAGAAAATGAGTTCCTGTCAAATTACGGTATTCCGGTTTTTTATATGATACATGGCTGGATATCCTATTGGCTGAGGATTAAGCGAGGCAAGATAAAGAATAAAATAACGATCCTAAGTGTCAAAAAGGATACAGAAAATCAATTTCATGATTGTTGTGGGAGGACACAGATACTAACTTCGGCTTGTAATCCCGATCGAGGACCAATCCATCCCAAGATACTAGCACATTATCCGTATTAAACCACCATTGAAGGTCGGACGGCATTGAACAAATAAAACTGACATGCTGTGTCGCTCGACTTGATTGATTGTGTGGGACCTATGTAAGACGGATTGCAGAAGCGGGAGATTGACTCCTCCCACAATAAGGAGTTCAAATCGTTTTCTGCATCAATTTCAATACATTGTTCTACTTTCTTTTCTTGACATTTTCCACTTGTTTGATGGTGTCTACCTTGTGACCCCTAGTAGGGAAATATAATATTGCCACCATTGTATAAGATACAATGCTCCTGTATCTAAATGATGATATTTCGGTGTTGTGGCTCTGCCAAATTTGCGTTAAGAGGCCCTATTATCCATCAACAGTGTCAAGAAATGACGTCGGCTGTTATGAAGACAATGCAGTTGATGGAAGTCCCTTCTCATAAAAATGTAGCAAAATTGTCATTTCTGACTTAATACTTGTAATCATTTGTTATCCCAGATCCTAATGTTTTAAACGACATTTCCTAACGGTTTTAAAAGTTTTAAAACACCCTGCGTTTTTATATGATAATACAGCAAATGAACATTTGGTATGATGTGAAATGCTTAAAATTTGTCAGCGTCCATAACATTCACTAGAGCCGTCAATAACGACATTAAATGATGTAAATTTGTGACACAAGTCAGCCGGGCCAAGGTCGAATAGGAATACACCACCTGAAACACAAAGTAGGAAAGAGAAGAATCGAAAAAGATTCCAAATGTTTCCATTGGGGCAAGCAGATTTAGTTGTAACGACTAGCTTATTCCTCAAGGAGTGTGTTGTTACGATGAGGTAACCCTGGTATGCGTAATTTGTGACGGCTAGATACTTTCTACAGGTCTGGGATTGAGAAAATAACATATAGGCATATTTGCCTTTAGCAACTGATTGTTGTAAGAGGCAACTTATAAGCCAAACCCCTGCAGAACAGGGGATTTGTATTTGCCCTCTACCTCCTTCCCACTCTACCTGTTTCTTAGTGCCTTTCTTTGCAATAATTATCGTTTAACGTTCGGCCAAGTTGAGAAGGCTATGGGTTATGTTCCTAGGCCGGAACGTACCAAAGTTATTTAATATGGTAATTATCAGTATAATGTGATACTGAAATTTTGCTAGGTGCTTTCGGCATGGTATTTCAGCGAGGTAGCACTGTTAAGTCGGCATCAGATCCGCGCTATCGCAAGGAGGCAAATACACCGACAAACCGCATCAAGCATTTATACACACATGGAGACTCGTCCTTATATAGCCTTTGCTGTTATAGGATGTTTAACACTATAAAACCAAAACATACCAAACCAGATACCTCTTCTTCATATAAGTTGTTACGGATAGATAATTCCACTCTGCAAAGTGTTACTATGACTGAGTTACAACGCTTTATTTAACATGTTATAAATAGCTAACTCTCTGTATGTCACTTGGACTGGAACATACGTCTTGATAGCATGTTCGAAACAGTATTGGAAACATTTTTGCTACCATAGAACGAAGTAGTACCTGATAACTTACCACCTACCAATACTACGTTTTGGTAGCAGACCAACTTCCATTTTGCTTTAACACTATCACTCCAAGTCAATTCATAGTTGTCGAAATTTACCCGATGTGGTTACCCCACACACCCTTCCCACCATACAAATGTAACATTTGCTTTATTGTACAATTGTGGACAAACTTTACATTATACACTGCCAGACCGAAAACTACGTTCTTAAATACCAAATATTACATGCATGTCAAATATTTATGAGCCTGGCCCCAAACCAGTTTAAGAATGAAATATAAAAAATACTTATGACAGTTACATGACATGAAACTTTCAAAAGTTCGCAAAAGACTTTTACTTTTTCATTCTTTTGCAGATCCCTTAAGCCGTAACTCCAATACTTGAACAGAACAATATCATCATTTTCCTTGACATGCTTGCCCGATTTATATCTTTAATGTAAATCCAACACCATGAGAAAAATAGCCTCCACAAGACAAGAGAAATAGAGCCACGACATGAGGCCGCGCGTGTTTCCGGCAGATATATTTCCCAAGGAGCAGCTTTGATTTACAGACTGACACTGACACTGATTATGATGGATTTTTTTTATCCTACACTCTACAACTGACGTAATTTTTCAAAAGGGTTACACCCAGGAAGAAAAAGGGAAATTAATATATTTCTTTTACTAAGTTTTCTTTTTGAAAATAATGAATATTGAATTTTCATCCACGCTCAGATCTTATTTGATTACTTTTGAATTAATAAGTCTTTAAATCTAATAAGAGCGAAGCTCTTTAATGGTAACACATGCGTGCGTAAACTTAGTTGCTTCCTATTGCTACACATTGCCCTTGATTGTTTCGTCCGAAAGTAGCCGTCCAGCGGGGAAACCGGAAGTGTACTCTTGAAGCAAAGACAATTATGTTTCAACTTTTTCATCCGTGCTAGGTAACAGAATATAAACGTGAACATAATTGTTGTTATATATCTACACTTTCAGATTTTGATAAAAAAAACACACTAATATAAATTTTAAGTGAAAGTTCATCACATAAGATGTGATACTAACATGCATGAATCTTCGTTCAGAGATTATCATATGACGTCACAAACACGTCATACCCCATCGGCCTTCATCCGGAAGGATGAAAAATAACCAGCAAATCTTCAAACTGATGTCCGTTACATTATCTGTTTGTCGGTGTTGTTTGTATTTCTGTTTTTGCCACAGGCACAAAAAGTAAAAATGCGGATATTTTCTGAAGACCTTTTTTTTCATCAACCAGGTTCTGTTAATATTTCTACCGGGAGATATTTTCTATAGTCTGCATTAATCCAATGCCGGGTCTACGTGTACATTTATGTGTTTATCGTCTAAAATTTCATCAGCTTTTGAATACCAATCGTTGAGAGTATGAACGAAATAACTCACATATTTGAAGTCTTGCTATAATCTTGCATAATGTATTTATACAGTTTTTGAATACCAATCGTTGAGAGTATGAACGAAATAACTCACATATTTTAAGTCTTGCTATAATCTTTACATATAAAAGAAACAATTGATAATGCATTTATGTTAAAATCAACAATGATTTTCCAGACCACCAACACGAGTTTAACGCCATTTTTCAGCAACGTATTTCTGTTTTACACCGCGTGCCGATTTATAACTGTAGTTACAGGCAGACACTGTTAATATGATACAATTTAAAATAATTCTTAAGGATTGTGTTGATCATCATTTGAAGCTCTGTAAAATCACTCACATTTACTCCATGATTTACAAAGATTGTTTCTGGAGTACTGATCACATATATTTCGAGGACGTTTGATATATCTTCTTCATCGTTGATTTTCTCATTAGCTTTCTCATTATTGACATGATTCCCTTTCTGTGTGCCGAGTAGATATTGCTGGATTAAGATATTGATCAAAAGTTCTGTGCTTTAAGCTATTACAGCAATGTGATTAACGAATGTGAGATATAGAGGAAATACCCCTGAAGAAGAAGCCTCTGTTGTGACCCAAATTAAACACCACGGAATAGGTTTTTCAATATCTTATAAACGATACAAGTCCACAACAGTCTACAGAAGAAGTAGCAAGGATCTCTATCACAATTAGATTACAAACCTATCTACAACAGTTTACACGTAGATAACAAACTTATCTACAACGATGTTTCAAAATCAGACTTGGCAACTATATTTTGTTTCAAAACTATACCTTGGTATTGAAGCCATGTAAATTGTATCGTGTCCTTGTCCCAGACAGAAATGATGTTATTATCTACTGCAGCATTACAAGGATTCACTATCTCGTTTCCAAAGGGATATTGGAAACACTCATAAAAATGCATGGATACAATACGCCATTTACGTTATTGAGGTGTTTCATAACATTGATTGCTATTTGTGTCATATGGAAAGAAATTATTATTAGATTCTTTCATGCCTAGGGGAAAACGGCAATTCAACACGATACATTTTAAATACGGGTTATCGATGGTTGAATTTCCTTATCCTGCACTCCTTGGCATAAAAGAGTACATTTCTCCTATTCCAATCACTAAAACTAACTCAGAAAACACAAAAAGAAGGAACCGCAGTTTCTGCATTGTGGCATCGTCATTTTCCCGATTTCATAACGTCACGTTAATATTATGCCATGATGACGTCAACCACGTGATATAAATTGGAAGATAGAAATTTCTTTACATCCCTTTCTTACCATGGACAGTTCTACCATATACGACTGTATCTGTTGTTTGACTTTGAAGTTTATTGTGTTTATAAAGTTGCGTACAATATGGTCTGTACAGAACATATTGAAACTATAGACTCAAATTAAACTTAAGTTCACAAGCTACTCATAGTCTCCGTTCATATTTCATCAGCGCAACAGTGATGCCACAACACTCAATATATCGTCATTTGAGTGATTGATTCGATGACAGTGGCTTGACTTTGTAAAACGGAAATATCAAGCTTGACTTGACATGTATAGAATGATTTAATTGTCAAAACCCAATGAAAATGTTGATACCCAGGTAATTATATCACTATGGCAAATACCTTTTTGCTTATGTTATACAGAGTGATGATGAAAAGTAAACTTGAAACAGGTCATTTGGACACTTGATAAATCGTTATAACATAAGCAATACTGTATATTAGGCATTTTTCGTGAATTTGTTATTTACGCTTTATTAGCGGGATGATCACGAAATATAGAACACAGAAGAACAACGTATTGCTGATCGTTTCTCCAAGTGGGGTTGGCAATGGGTTCGGTCTCAACGCCGGGACATACCGAAGTCCTCAAATATTGTAGTTGCTAAATCTTGTGAAAAGTTCAGTATTTAGGTTATTTGCAACAACTGGTTTACCAGTTTTCAGTATAATGTGCCTCGTAGGATTACTGCTTTTGGGGCCTTCGGCATGATATTTCAGTGATGTAGTACTATAGAGTCGAAATCTGAATTGCGCCATCGCAAGGAGGCAGTACCATCAACATACCCTGTCTCCACCAAACAAACACACATGCATTACACACATGGGTGTACGTCTTTAAATGTCTTTATCTGGTGGTAGGACATAAACAAAATAAACTAAAACCCAACCTCACATACGGTATTATAAATATAATATAATTATAAACATTAAAATTAAAAATATTATAGCGTTGTCTTGGTGATGATTTATCAAGTAGACTTGATGACACGATGATTTTCTATACACAGATTTATGGCGAAAGAGGATTGTAAATGGTATTAACCAATTCTAATACAAGGCAATATAAATAGTGTTATTCAAAAACCGCAACATATAGCATATGTGGCAGGGTTCAATTGTATATAGGATTAAGGTCGCCTTCTAGCTTCGAGCTAGGGGGGAGTTCCTATTTAGCTCAGTGGTAGAGCGTCCGACTAGGAACCTGGAGATCGAGGGTTCGATCCCCGGTGGAAGCACGCTATTCTCTTTCCTGTTACACACATATCACTCAGCTTTAAATAGCCTATAGGTCTTTCTAAGTCTACAGTAAAGTTGGTTTGATAGTGAAGGAGCTGGTTTCCGGCATAATTCAATAAAGAAAGGATAAATACATCAGATTGATATCCGGATTTCCGCATTCCTCGGGCCTAGATTAATGATACTCGACTTAAAGGCTCATCGTTAAATCATGAAGCCATTAGGTGCTCTTGTGATCGAATGTCTGTCGTAGCTTATGGCTGACACACATAATGAGCACTATTAACTTCCTTTAATGACGTATTTACTTAGCAGACAACTCCTTGTAATTTGCATTGCTACCATTTTCTAAGTTTTTTGTTTTCGTTTATGACGAAGTGGCCAACTGTCAATGTGTATTTGAAGCACCTGATATATGTATACCAGTGTCTTTTTGACTTTCTGTAAACCAGTGAGTATCTCTATACAGGAAAGAAATACGTTATGAAAGGATCGCAGGTGCGCCAAAAACTGCATACTGTAGAATTTTTTTTTTAGTGGGGTTAAAATTTCATGGTTTTCATATACTAGCCTGTTTCAAGGACATTATATTTCGCTGATTTCTAATTTCCCCCTATCCATATCATACCAAATTTATATTTTCGTGGGGATTTAGTTTCGTGGATTGTTGTTATCCACGAAATAAACGAAATTGAAAGGCCAACGAAAATTTATGATTTTACAGTAGTCACATTTCAAAATCTGGCATTTCAACATAATCGTCAAGACTGTCAAATTCTATTTTCCTGAGCGATGGTTTAATACAAAATGTTTCTTTCTTAAATGGTGTCTAAATGTTCCCGTGTAGTACAACAACACACACTGATAGTAACTTATAACAGCAGACAATTATTCGTATATCATTAAATAGTACACTCCTTCAGCCTGAGATACTTATATTGGCAATAATTGGAAACGAAACACGCGACAGAAAACTACAGATATATGTCTGTAAATCTCAAAACACAGAAGGGATATCTCTTGCTTATTTATCGTGAGAAAATACCTTTAACTACATACTATATCGTGAGAAAATACCTTTAACTACATGCTATATCGTGAGAAAATACTTTTAACTACATGCTATATCGTGAGAAAATACTTTTAACTATATGCCGTCGTTATTGTAGACGGAATCACCTCTGAGCGGATTCCTCGTTATAGAACCCCATGTAAGGTCATTAATTTTTATAGTTGCAACACTTCCTGGTCATTACAAACTGACAATACCCTGGAAGAGAAAATATATGAAGAATTCAAAAATCGATAGCAAACAGCTGAGACTTAATATAACTATTAGATTGTGTAAAGGAGTACAAAAGCATATGTGTAGCATTCTATGGTTACTTTGTTTTTAGTTTTGACGAATCAACCGTTCATCAGATATCATATACTTGATTAATCTTACTACTGCGATATATGTAGTGCATTACGATGTTATGCGTGCAAATTCTGCAGTACAGCATGTTTCATTACCCTAGTATTTTTTATTCGCCGGCTCTTATTTTGGCCGGAAGCCATGTGTCGCTATTTGTAGATAGAATTGACAATAAAAAAAGGTATAAACTATTAAAGCACCATTTTAAGTAAATTGAACTTTAATAGGACAGTCTTGAGAAAATGTTAGCAGATAATATAATAAGCAAGGAAAGAAAAAAGTAGGTATTTGATAACTGTAATGCCACACATATTTAAGTTATGTCTCAAATAGAAATACTGTGAATTCGAGGTTTTTGAAGTAAAACCAATTTTCATGATGTAATACTTACCATAACTTTAGTATGCATATACAATACCTACACCCATCTTTGTAGCCCAAAAACAAAAGATTCATATATCCCTACCTCCCTACCGTTTCGTAACCTCTATCTCGATGACAGAGCCACGGAGTGATCTCCCTTCCTCAAACCCCCTTTTATGGAGCCTAAAGGCAGCCAGGATGAGGAGGCAAGGGGAGGAATACAGGGTGGGACTCCATAAAGTTATGGTAAGTATTACATCATGAAAATTGGTTTTACTTCAAAAACCTCAATTTCATTTCAGTAATAATTACCATAACTTTAGTATGCGAATTCGTCTTACCGTAGTGGAGGCTTCGAATCCAGGCAGACCAGGCTGACGGAACAAACTCGAGACATGCTCAAGGTAGGGAAAAGGTTCAAGGAACCCCCCTAATAAAGCCCCGAAAGTAATTAAAAAATGGAAAACCTCCCCGTGAAACGAGCAGGTGTACCACCGTGGTGCCTGATAGCATACTATTTAAAATCACTGAATTACTGTGGAGGAACAGCCACAGACTGTGCAACCACCACCGGTCCAAGGGAATACAATCCATCAGAATGAGAGGCCAAGGACCGGAGATAAAAATCCGTGAAGGTAGTCTGTCCGCGCCAGAAAGCTGCGGACATGACCTCCTGAAAGGGGGACCCATTGAGGAGGGCCCATGACGCAGCAAGGGCCCTGATCTCATG